>NW_015168056.1:103680-108238 GCF_001447785.1 Gekko japonicus
AAAGGAGGCGGAATCCTTCCTTCTCCTGCTCCCGGCCTCAACAGCTGATGAGACACGGTTGGTCGGAGACTGAATAAAGCATCAGTAGGTTCTAGGCAGGGCTTTTTTTGTAGAAAAAGCCCAGCAGGAACTCATTAGCATAATAGGCCACACCCAACAGCAGACACTCATGAGCATATTAGGCCACACCCTCGACAGCACAGCTCATTAGCATATTAGGCCGCACCCCCATGTTACCAGAAGTGTGGTCATCCAGCCACACCCACCTTTTGCTTCTTATTCTGTACCCAGATGTTTTGTTTGTAGCAGGAACTCCTTTGCATGTTAGGCCACACACCCCTAATGTAGCCAGTCCTAATGAGTTTCTGCTGTTGGGTGTGGCCTATTATGCTAATGAGTTCCCGCTGGGCGTGGCCAACTCGGGAGCCAGCCCGAACTCCGTTCCTGTGCGTTCCTGCCCAAAAATAGCCCTGGTTCTAGGTAGGATTGCCAAACTGCAGGTAAGGACTGGAGATATCCCAGAATTACAGCTAATTCCCTGGTGGCAGAGATCCGTCCCCCTGTGAAGGAAGTGCTGCTTTGGAGGGCGGTCTCAACGGGGAGGGTGGGGTTTGGGGAGGGGAGGGGGCGCCGCAGAGTCCACCCTCCAAAGCAGCCATTTCCTCCAGGGGGGACGGACCTCTGTCGTCTGGGAATCAGTTGAATGTAGGGATGCCACCCTCCAGGCGGGACCTGGGGATCCCCTGGAATTACAGCTCATCTCCAGACTGTGGAGTCTCCAGTTCCCCTGGAGAAAATGGATGCTTTGGAGGGTGGACTTTATGCCACCTTCCACTGAGGTCTCGGTCCTCCCTGACTCCATCCCTTAATTTCCAGGAGTTTTCCAACCTGGATCTGGCAATCTCACCCTCCCCCCCGTCTCCCGCCAGGGGGTGCCTGGGAACCCTAGCTGAAATTCCAGAAGATCCAGGCCCCACGGATTCCAAAAAACTTACATGCTGCATTTTCAACTGTGGTTTAACGTAATCAAGGGCCTTCTTTCAGTGGCTGTAAGGGGGTTGTGTTTGAATTTCCGAGAGTTGGCACAGGCCTGTGATCTGCTTAGGCATTCTACGGAGACGGCAGATAGTGACTGAAGTAAGAACTACTTCCCCTAATATGTCATTGCCTGATAAAATTCAGCACAGCAGAGCTAGCCAGACAATTTCGATAGCTTTTTTTTTTTTTTTTTAAGGGATTAAATTAAAACAAGGTGACATCCAGCAGCAGCTATTAGCTATGATAAAGTAAACGGGGCTTCTATGATTATTGATTCAGATATTCATACTCAGTGGGGACATAAGAACATAAGAGACGCCAATGTTGGATCAGGCCAGTGGCCCATCCAGTCCAACACTCTGTATCACACAGTGGCCAGAAATACCAGTGCCATCAGGAGGTCCAGCAGTGGGGCCAGGACATTAGAAGCCCTCCCGCTGTTGACAAGTTGACCAGTGCTCCCTGTAAGCTGTGGTGTCTTGTGAGCCAAAATTCTACTTTGTGAGCTACTGGCATTAAAGTTGTAAGTGAGCAATTTGGCTACCGCATAAATTAGTTTGCTCTGGAGCCGTCCTTCCTAAGCTCAGACAAAAATCTGTGAGCTGGAGGCTAAAGAAACCAGTGAACTAGCTCACACTAACTCGGCTTAGAGGGAACACTGGTGGGGACCTGAAAGCATTGGCAGCCGTCTTCTTGCCTCTTCCATTTTTATCCTCACAACAGCCTTGCAAGGCTGAGAGGGGGTGACTGGTCCCAGGCCATCCAGTGCGTGTCTGTGGCAGAGTACAAATTCAAACCCGGGTCTCTCAAATCCTAGTTTGAAATTTTACCTGCTACACCACACTGGCAGTTGATCTCTGTGGGATGCTGGGGCTAAAGAATGGGGGGGGGGGGTTTTTTTGTTTTGCACCTGGAGATATCTAGCCGACCGCTGATGGAAAGCAACAGACCTCTGGTTCAATCTGGAGAGGCAATTCTTAGCTGGGCTTCAAGAACTGAAGCCAGCAACAACATCCTTGCGAAAAGTTGCCAGCTGCAGTGCATTTTGAAATGCATTGCAGTGATTGGCTGTCTGCAAGGTCCCTCTTTTCCCCTCCCTCCTGGAAACAGGAGCAAGAGGCGGGAAACGGGGGGAAATGGCGGGAAAACAACGTTTTGTGGCACCCTTAAAGTTTAAACCTCCCCAACTGTTTTTCGGAAATCCCCCCAAAAACCCCAAAAATTTTCGGTTTTTTCCCAGCTTTCCGAAACAGTTTGGGGGAATTTTCGGTTCGGTAAACCAGAATTGCACACCCCTGTTCTTATGTTCTGAAGCCTAACCTCAGTAGGGCTTCTCTTAGGCCAGTGGTGGCAAACCTATGGCATGGGTGCCAGAGGTGGCAAGAGCCCTCTCCGTGGGCACGCGTGCCATCGCCCCAGCCAGGCCCAGACCATCATTAAAGTGTCGAATTCTCTGCCAAATAATTTTAAGTATATGAAAGCAGTTGGGATTGCTTTCCTTACTTTGTTTGGATCATCTTAAGTTAATGTATGAGTTGTTTTTTCTAAAGTAAAACCTCAGCATTCAGGATAAATTGCCGTGTTGGCACTTTGCAATAAATAAGTGGGTTTTGGGTCGCAGTTTGGGCACTCGGTCTCTAAAAGGTTCGCCATCACTGTCTTAGGCCATCTAGGGAGAGACACCTTTCTTTCCCTTCCAGATTATTATCGAAAAAACAAGTAAATAAAAGGCCCATTTGCTGCCTGATCGATACACTTACAGCGGTGCTTGCAAAGGCCTTCGGGCACCTTCCAAGTGGCTGCCGAGCACGCAGCTGGCAAGGATTTCTTTAAAAATTAATTCGTCATCTTCCTCCTGGTATTCTGGGGCCGATACAATAAGAATGATGATGTCCGGCTGGTGGAGGTGATCAAAGAGATAATCATCTCCCTTTGAATTAACTAGGAGCAACCACTGGAATTGCCAGGGCACAGGGTGGGCGTGGGTTGCCGCCTGTAAGGGACCCCTACCAGTTCTGGTCCAGCAGCTCCACTCTAATGATAACAGCTGTCGAGATGTATTTATTCATAGGGGGCCTCTCCTCTCTCCCCATCCCAGCAGGCCCACCTCTTCGCATGTATCCCTGCTCTCTTTCTCTACCCCTTTCTTGTTCTTCTGGTTCATCTTGTCTCTGATTCTCCTGCTCTTTAAATCCCGCTTTTCAGAAAACTCATTTGATTTTCTTCTCGATAGAGGGTTAATAAGAACATAAGAGACGCCAATGTTGGATCAGGCCAAAGGCCCATCCAGTCCAACACTCTGTGTCACACAGTGGCCAAAAATACCAGGTGCCATCAGGAGGTCCAGCCAGGGGCCAGGACACTAGAAGCCCTCCCACTGTTGCCCCCCCCAGCACCAAGAATACAGAGCATCACTTGCCCCAGAGCCCCTATCTATACCTTGTGGCTAATAGCCACTGAGGGACCTCTGCTCCATATGCTTATCTAATTCCCTTTTTAAGCCATCCATGCTTGTAGCCGCCACCACTTCCTGTGGCAGTGAATTCCATGTGTTAATCACTCTTTGGGTGAAGAAGGACTTCCTTTTATCCGTTCTAACCCGACCGCTCATCAGTTTCATGGAGTGCCCACGAGTTCTTGTCTTGTGAGAAAGGGAGAAAAGTACCTCTTTCTCTACCTGCTCTTTCCCATGCATAATCTTATAAACCTCAATCATGTCACCCCTCAATCGTCGTTTCTCCAAGCTAAAGAACCCCAAAGCACCTTAACCTTTCTCACATTTTCTCACATTTGTTCATTTAACCTTCTCTAGGAACAGTTTCTCGTAATTCTCCCCTTTCTGCCCGTCACCCAGCCCTTCCATAAACATAAATCTGCTGGGGGGGGGGGGATAACTAGTCCCTATGAAGGTGCATTCAACCACCAGTCTGTGACGGTGGAGATTGTTCCAATGGGGAATTCAACAACCTTGCATGCATAAGGATCAGTGGGAGGAAAATTGTGTTATTTATTTACAAAATTTCTTACCTGGCCTTTCTGCCCAATTAGAGCCAGTTTGGTGTAGTGGTTAAGAGGGGCGGACTCCAATCTGGAAAACCGGGTTTGATCCCCCCACTCCTTCTCCAAATGCAGCCAGCTGGCTGACCCTGGGTCAGTCGCAGTTCTCTTAGAGCTGTTCTCTCAGGAGCAGTTCTCTCAGAGCTCTCTCAGCCCCACCTACCTCACTGGGTGTCTGTCTCACATTGTGGTCAACCAGTTCCTCTGGATGGCCAACAACACGGCATAGAGGCCGAGACCTTCCCCTGATGTGGTCTCCTGGCTCTGGGATTCAGAGGATTAGTGCCTCTGAATGTGGAGGTTCCCCTCAGTCACCATGACTGCTAGTAGCTATAGATACACTTATCCTCTATGAATCTATCTCATTCCCTTTTAAAGCTGCTTGTTCCTGTAGCCAGGAGCTGCGGTGGCTCAAGTGGTTAAGACGCTGAACTGCAGGCTGTGGAAGGTCAGTAGTTCAGCA
>NW_015168056.1:108261-114939 GCF_001447785.1 Gekko japonicus
CGGAGTGAGCTCCCGTCTATAGTTCCAGCTCCTGCCAACCTAGTAGTTCGAAAGCAAGACATTGCAAGTAGATAAATAGGTACCACTTCGGTGGGTAGGTGACAGCGTTCCGTGCGCCTTGGTGTTTAGTCATGCCGGCCACATGACCACGGAAATGTCTTCGGACAGCGCTGGCTCTTCGGCTTGGAAACGGAGATGAGCACCGCAACCCTAGAGTCGGACTCGACTGGCTTTCGAGCAAGGGAACCTTTACCTTTACCTATTCCTGTAGCCACCACTCCATCCTCTGGCAGGGAATTCCATGTTTTAATCACTCTCTGTAGTATTTCCTTTTGTCCGTCCTGAAGCTACTGCCCATCAAAGTGGGCAACTGCGTTGGTCTGAAGCCATAGAACGAAGTCAGAGTCCAGTGGCACCTTTAAGACCAACAAAGTTTAATTCTGGGTACAAGCTTTTGTGTGCACACACACTTTGTTAGACGATGAAATGGAATTACAGATCATAGTTGTATATAGAGAGGAAGGCTTGTTAAATTAGCATGCTAAATAGGGAAGATGTTTTTAAACAGATAAAAAGAATGACAAGCTTGGTTTCTGGTTATCATCTGTTTGGGTTCAACTCCGGTGAAAAACAACATAGGTAGTAAATATGTCAGAACTGTAGATTGATGTACCCTAAATTGTGGGAATTCGGTCATTAGATCCCATCCATCTCCTTTCTAGCATGGAGGCAAACTTTAAAGCAGGGATGTCAAACATTCGGCCCTGGGGCCGGTTGAGGCCCCCGGAGGGCTTCTATCAGGCCCGCAGTGGAACTGGCTGTCTTCTGCTTCTTCTTCCAGTTCTGCTGCTGCTGCGTCATCGTAGGTTTGCAGCTTACAGATACACACCTGAACAGCATACTCAAGTTCGCAACAGCACAGACGTTTTGATGCAGTAATTCAGAGGAAGAGGTGTCAGTTACCAGACACTGTTGAATAAACAAAATATTGCAAGAGTGCTGATGTTTTAAGCATGATGTTATTTTAAGTTTAAAAAAACACCCTTTGTGTTTGTGTCTTTTATAAAGTTTATCTCTCCGCTACCTGGCGTTACATTTTATGACACACACGTGGCCCGGCCCGACAAGGTCTCGTTTATGTCATATCTGGCCCTCATAACAAATGAGTTCGACACCCCTGCTTTAAAGCATCTTGGCTGCGTAGAGTATTTTTCTTGTCCTCTCCCCTCCCCAAAGCCCACCCTCTTTAGGCTCCACCCCCATATCTCCAGGAATTTCCCAACCTGCAGCTGGCAACCTTATCTCCTAGAAATGTGTGTTGACGTTTAAAGACCACAGGCTGTTCAACCCCCCCCCCCCCAATTAACTAGCTCTACAGGAATGGCAAGACTCCTGTTGCTGGGAACAGAAAAGGAAATTCCTTGACATTATTGGCAGAGACGTTGTCACCGGAATTCACTGCCAAGCCTTTAAAAAGGAATTTAGCTCTCCAAAAATAGCACCTGCGACTTAAGGGGAGAAAGCTTTCAGGCACCCAAGTTGCCAAGGTGTGAGAAAGCAAACAGGTGAGATTTTAAACATCTGTGTGTGAGCTCTCAAAAGGTCTCCGAGAGACGGGAATCTGAGATCCCCGCATCCCTGGCAGGGGTCGGGACGGTTTTCTAGACTCCTTTGAAATGTATCCCCCCAGGGGGATTGGTCTTGCATTTCTCCCCTCCTCCACAATGGCCTTTCTTTAGAGCAGGTGCCAAATGTCTCCAAAGGGCAGCTGTTCAAATGTTGACACTGAGAAATAGCAGGCGTACCGAGCTATCCCAGGGCGAGGTCAGCAGTGGGTGAAGGAAATATCAAATGTCAGTCAACCGCTTTTCGTGAGACTTTCTCGAGAGAAACGCTCCCAAATGGATATTGTGTGTATCCAAGAAAATATCTGAAAACAATATGTTCGTTTTAAAAGGCATCCTATTAAACAGGGCTTTGTTGTTGTTGTTGTTCAGTCGAGTCCGACTCTTCGTGACCCCATGGACCAGCTCCCGCCAGGCCCTCCTGTCTTCCGCTGTCCTCTGAAGTTTGCTCATTTTCATGTTCGTTGCATCTATGACACTGTCTGACCATCTCATCCTTTGCCGTCCCCGTCTTCTTTGACCTTCAATCTTTCCCAGCATCAGGGTCTTCTCCAGTGAGTGCTCCCTTCTCATTGGGTGGCCAAAATATTTGAGCTTCAGTTTCATTATCTGGCCTTCCAGGGAACAGTCAGGGTTGATTTCTTCTTTTTATCATGCTGTTTAGTTTTGCCATCGCTTTCCTCCCAAGGAGCAGGCGTCTTTTAATTTCATGGCTGCAATCACAGTCTGCGGTGATCTGGGATCCCAGGAACGTGAAGTCTGTCACTACTTCCACGACTTCCCCTTCTATTTGCCAAGGAGTGATGGGGCCAGATGCCATGATCTTAGTTTTTTTGATGTTGAGCTTCAAGCCCACTTTTGCGCTCTCCTCTTTTACCTTGAGCAAGAGGCTCTTTAGGTCCTCTTCACTTTCTGCCATTAGAGTGGTATCGTCTGCATATCTGAGGTTGTTGATCTTTTCCCCAGCAATCTTAATTCCCGCTTGTGATTCATCCAGGCCAGCATTTCGCATGATGTACTCTGCATATATATTAAATAAGCATAAATATATTAAATAAACAGAGGTTACTGTTAGTATTATGCTGCTAGCTGCTTAAGAGCTCTGCTTGGACTCTCAAAAGTGAACACCCTGAAACTCGTGGGTGCCAACAGACTCAAATCTAACAGCTCTGCCGCAGACCAGCACAGCTGCCCGATGAAGTTATCTTCATGTTCGAGTTACGCATGGCATCGTGACATCCATAAACAGCCCAGGTGGTGTATTAAGCCTTTCTCTTCTGGTGTACCTGTGTTACAACTGACATCCAGATCAGCGTGTATTCTCAATACTTTAGCGGCAAAAAACAACTTGGCAAAAAGGTCATAATTAATTGTCTGCTCCTGGAACATTAGAGGCTTAGATTTCGGCATCAGCAGATGCTGAGCTACCTTGAACAAGACTAACCCAAAGAGTGATGAACACACGGAATTCACTTCCACAGGAGGTAGCGGCGGCTACAAGCAAGGACAGCTTCAAGAAGGAATTAGATAAACATATGGAGCAGAAGTCCATCAGTGGCTATTAGCCACAAGGTACAGATAGGAACTCTCGGTCTGGGGCAAGGGATGCTCTGTCTTCTTGGTGCTTGGGGGGGGCAACAGTGGGAGGGCTTCTAGTGTCCTGGCCCCACTGCTGGGCCTCCTGATGGCACCTGGTATTTTTGGCCACTGTGTGACAGAGTGCTGGACTAGATGGGCCATTGACCTGATCCAACATTGGCTTATCTTATGTTCTTAACCGGAAAGGGAGAGTGTACATCTAAAAGTGAAAAGGTGAAAACTCTCCCAAAAAGTGTTTTTTTTAATAGCATTTTTATTGATTTTTATATGTTTTTACATGTATTACTCGTTAGTTGTATACAGTTGTATACAGTACAGTTGTATACAGTTAGTTGTATACAGTACTAGTGTCCGGAAACCGCGGGGCAAGGGCGGGCGTCTGATCACGTTTCCGCTGGTAGCTCGTGGCATCCGGCGCCCACCCATGTCCCATCACAAAAAGGTTTTTTTCCCCCAAGTCTCCATGGGATGCGCACAAGCACCCAACGGCGCATGCGCACACTTCGGTTTAAAAAAACCCACAATCCCCGCCGTGCCGCTTCTTTGCCGCGCTGCAGGATTGACATATGATCGGCACCTCCCCCCGAACCACCGGACGTCGGCGGGACGTTTGATCCAGCGGCCGCGCGGTAGTTTGCTCCTGGGCAAACAGCCACGGCTCCCCCCCGCAATATCCGGCCCGTGTGACCGGGGCCTTAGACAGCTTCAGACCCAGCTAAAAATGTAACAAAAGAGATGCAGGTGTATTTGGAATATCATAACTAGTTAAAAGTTTTAAAGACAAGTAGTAATACTCTTAGGAATATCTTGAATATATTGAGTATGTAAACACATACAGCACTTCAAATGTGCGGCGGCAGTACCATGGTTGGACCACTTTGCCCTGAAGGCTCGTCTGAATGTCCCACCCCAACCCTGTTTAGGCAGCGAGCAGATTCTAGCTCGCCCGCGGAACCAAATGGACCTTGTTCGGCTTCAGATGGCTCTGCGGGATCCGATGCCCCCTGGCGGCTCATTGGATGAGCTGGTGGAGGACTGGTATGACCGACTCTCCACAGCCATCGATGAGATCGCTCCCAGGCGCCTTCTACGCTCTCACTCTAGGCTGGCCCCTTGGTATACCCAGGGGTTGCGGCTCATGAAACGAGAGCTAAGACGGCTAGGGAGACGGTGGCGGCGTGCTCGCGATGAAGCATCAAGAACATCCTATAGGACGTTTATGAGATCCTATGAGATGGCAGTCAAGGCTGCTAAGAGGGAGTTCTATGCAGCCAGGATTGCGTCTGCGAGCTCACACCCAGCCCAATTATTTAGAACAATTCGGTCTTTGACAGCTCTGCACCATGGCAGACAAAACAGTAGGGCATTGGATATTGGCTGTGAGGCTTTTGCGAGCTATTTCGCAGGTAAAGTCTTGACGCTCCGCCGTGCCCTCCCTGCCACAATTGAAACAGTGAGCGAACTTGAGGCCCCTTGCACGTTTTTGCAGGGTTTAGAATGTTTTGACCCGCTCAGTCTGGAGGAAGTTGACAGACTGCTCACATCTGTGCGCCCAACCATCTTGATCCGTGCCCTTCCTGGCTCATTAAAGCGAGCCATGAGGGGTTTCGAGATGCCGTAAGGGAGATTATCAACAAGTCCCTCCTGGAGGGACGGTTCCCTGAGGCACTCAAGGAGGCGATGGTCCGTCCTCTCCTGAAAAAAACAACTTTGGACCCGGCTCGATTGGCCAACTATCAGCCGGTGTCCAATTTGCCCTATTTGGGCAAATTGATTGAGAGGGCGGTGGCAACACAGCTTCTGAACTTTCTGGATGACGCTTCTGTCCTGGATCCATTCCAGTCCAGCTTTCGCCCAAGTCATGGGATGGAGACAGTGCTGGTCGCCTGACTGACGACCTTCGGAGGCATCTGGATCGAGGCGGTGTGGCGGCACTGTTGTTAGATCTGTCGGCCGCGTTTGACACGGTCGACCACCAGTTGCTGACCCGCCGCCTCGCCGACGTGGGGATACAGGGGCTTGTTCTTCAATGGCTTGCCTCTTTTCTCCAAGGTTGGGGACAGAGGGTGGCGATAGGGGAACAGCAGTCCCGGAGGCACCCGCTTGAATGTGGTGTGCCTCAGGGGGCAGTGCTTTCCCCGATGTTGTTTAACATCTACATGCGCCCCCTCGCCCAGATTGCCAGGAGGTTTGGGCTGGGTTGCCGTCAATATGCTGATGACACCCAGCTCTATCTGACATTGGGCAACCGGTCGGCCTCCAACCCAGAAGACCTGAACCGGGCACTACAGGCTGTGGCTGGGTGGCTCAGGCTGAGCCGGCTGAAACTAAACCCAGCGAAGACGGAGGTCCTGTGCCTGAGTCGGAGCAGACCGGGGTTGGGGCTCCCTCTCCCGACCTTCAATGGGGCGCTGTTGGTGCCAGCGTCAGATGTTAGGAGTTTGGGAGTGCTCCTGGACCCCTCCTTGACTATGAAGGCCCAGGTGGTAGCCACTGCCAGATCGGCATTTTATCATCTTAGGCTGATTCGGCAGTTGGTTCCCTTCCTCAGCTAGCTATTTGGGGGGGGGGGAACGTGCAGATCTGCCCTCACAGAGGAGGGAGAGCTTGTACCTGAAGGTGGGCTGAGGGGGGAGGCTCTGCAGCTTACCTGGCTGCTTCTTGCTCCTCGTGGCCGGACTGAGGGCTGCTGGGAGCAGGGGGCGGGGCTTGTTGCATGTGCCCGCCCCCTGAGCTCCTTACTGCCGAAGCTCCACTCCTGTGCGCTCCTGCACGAAATGACCCCTGCCCAATTCTATAGCCCTAACCCTATTGCAGGAGGCTGAAGTTGGAATAAGAAACTGGGAATAAGAAACAAACTTCAGCCTCCCATTGCAGGGGCAGATCTACTATGAAACTGATGCAGCTTAAGCTTTGGGGCCCCTAATCCTGGGGGGCCCCTGAAGTGACTTTAAAAAAAAAAATGAGTGGATTTTTTTTTTTTTTTTGGTAAAGATTTTATTAGCTCCCCTAAAAAGGGGAGGTATTTCGCTTAAAAGAAAAAAATGGGAAGGGTAGACAGCGGGAGAAAGAGAAAGCTGAGTGATATATAAACTGGTAAATTAAACTGTTAGTAATGTCCAATTAATCTTCTTGGGCTTCTTCTGTGTGTTGTCAAACTTCTTTTCTCAGTTCAGTCACATATAATTCTCTGTTAATATGTTAGTAATGTTCCCTTGAATTTCTGTTAATGTTCCCTTGAGTTCCCTTGAGTTTCTGTTAATAAAAAAAGAAAAATCTCTTCTGGACACAGTCAGAACCGCTTCTTTGCGTGCTGGGCACTTTTACTATCGCTGACGTGAAGGGGCTTCCTCTGTTGTCTTCTACTTCCGGCTTGTTAAATCCTCCTTCGGGTTGCTGTTAACACACTCAGTTCATACACTATAAATCCTCTTCCTTTCATGCCTTGGAGGTC
>NW_015168056.1:115487-143917 GCF_001447785.1 Gekko japonicus
TGTTCGCTCAGTCCATTCCCCCCCTCCTTTTCTTTTTCGCTTATGCAGTTAGAGGGTTAACCTCCTCGCCTTTTTCGCTGGGTGGGGGGGAAGCGGTTTTAGATCTTTTTCTTTGCATTTTGACAACTCACAGTTAGGCCGATCTTTTCTTTTTCAACTTTTTCGGATGATCGCTTTATCACTCGGTGACGTCTGGTGGCTCCGCTAAACCCCATAAAACGGGATCGCTCACGCAGCAAGGTCCAAAGGGGCAGGGCATGGCGGGCGCCCCGTCTCCCACCTCTCGGCTGAGAGCGAGACTCCCCCCTCGAGCGCCCTAAAGCGCCCCGGATCCGAGCTCCTCACATCCTGAGGGGCTCGTTCGGGTCTCCGCTCGCGCGGATTCCCTCCTCCACCGCGGGCGGGCGAGACGCTCCTCGGGAGCGACCCAAGGATGCGTCCACCTTTCGCGGGAGCCAGACCGGAAGTCAAAATGAGTGGATTTTTCAACAAAATTGATGGAGTTTTTTTTTTAAGTGCTTGTTATTAAAATAAGGCTATTTTAGTGACAGAGTCATAAGCCAATGTGTTAAAGTGCTTAATATTGACCTTAGAATATGCTCTAATACCCATTTCATATGGTCCTTGCAAGGGCCGCAAGGCTCTTTGGACCTTGTTGGATGTTGTCCAGTCGTTGCTGGTTGAGAAGGGGCCCCCATAACAGTTCAAGCTTCAGGATCCCCAAAATGTAGGTCCGCCGCTGCCCTGTTGCGTTGTTGATTTTGAACCTTAAGCCATCTGATTGAATTATTTTCTGTATTTTGTATAAGGGAAGCTATAACTGAAGCACATAAAATTAAAATCGGGTTTTAGGCAGCCCGGAAAGGGAGTGATTTTAATTGTTCAAGTCAAAGGGAGTCTGTTCCCTTTTATTCCCCCCCTAACCACCACACATTGTTCAATCGTCATGCTAGCTGAATCACACACCTGCTTTTTATCACCTTGGCTCTAGTAACTGTGACGGGGTATCACAGAAGGATGCAGGGTTTTACCAAAGCTACATGGTTACGGTCCAGATCTGGGTGGCTCAGGCTATCCCGATTCCTTCAGGTTTTGGAAGCTAGGCAGGTTTGACCCTGCTTAGTTCTTGCATGGGCCACGGTGGCTCAGAGGTTAAGACGCCAAGCTGCAGACCGGAAGGTCGGTAGTTCAGCAGTTCGAGACCCGAGTGCCGCATGACGGAGTGAGCTCCCATCTCTAGTTCCAGCTCCTGCCAACCTAGCGGTCCGAAAGCAAGAAATTGTAAGTAGAGAAATAGGTACTGCTTCGGTCAGATGGTAACAGCGTTCCGTGAGCCTTGGCGTTTAGTCATGCGGCCCAGGGGTCATTTCCCAGTTTGCGGCCCAGTTTGGTGTAGTGGTTAAGTGCGTGGACTCTAATCTGGGAGAACCGGGTTTGATTCCTCACTCCTCCACTTGCACCTGTCTGGATGACCTTGGGCAAGCCATAGCTCTGGCACAGCTGTTCTTGAAAAAGAGCAGTTTCTGTCAAGAGTTCTCTCAGCCCCACCTACCTCACAGGGTGTCTGTTGTGGGGAGGGGGAGGGAAAGGAGTTTGTAAGCCGCTCTGAGACACCTTTGGGTAGTGAAGGGCGGGGTATAAATCCAATCTCTTCTTCTTCTTCTTCTTCTTCTCCTAGAAAAAGAGGTGCAGGGGCTCATTTGCATAACTCATCTGCATATGCCACACCCCCTGACAAAGGGCAGTCATGTTTAAAATGAGTTAAGAGGCATATGCAAATGAGTTTAAATCCCCACCCACCCCCAGTCTCTCCGCAAAAGCGGAGAGGCTCAGGGGGAAAGGCAGGCATGTCTGCGTCCCTGTCCTTCCTGTCTCCAGCCAACCCACCGCGGGGGCACCTGGAGATGATCGGGCAGGGAACCCAGGCATGTCTGCCTCCCTGCCCATCCCGTCTCCAGCCAGCCTGCCGTGGGCAGGGAACCCAGGGCATTTAAACCCCCCCCCCCACTGTGTTTCTCCATGGGCGGGGGGACTGGGCTCCTTACTGCAGGAGCGCTGCTCTGGGGCGCTCCAGCAGGAAATTACCTCTGGTCATGCCGGCCACATGACCACGGAGAAGTCTTGGGACAGCGCTGGCTCTTCGGCTTGGAAACGGAGATGAGCACCGCCCCCTAGAGTTGGATTCGACTGGCTTTTGAGCAAGGGAACCCTTTACCTTTAGTTCCTGCAAGGGAGACCACCAAGGAAGTCCAGGGTTGCAACACGGACCCAGGCAATGGCAAACCAACTCTATTTGTCTCTTGCCTTGAAAACCCTACAGGCTCACCGTAAGTTGGCTATGACTTCACGGCACTTCCTGCCACCCTATTTATTAGAGCTCATTTAGGAGGCTTAATGCTGAGAAGGAATGCCAATGATAAAAAGGGTGAAAAGGGTGAGAAAGCTCAGCAAATGTTTCCCGATGGGGGGTCTGTTGGATTATTTAAGGTAGCGGAGCAACAGAAGCGCGCAGCACACGCGTGTATCAGCTTTAAAAGTAAAGTTTACTAAATTACTTATGGAAAGGGACCTGGGAGATCGAAAACAATGAATATCCTGTGTAGCTTTTTGTTGGATCCCCAAGCATCGAGAATAAATCCACGTTTTCAAGAAAAGCAAAATTTATTTCAAAGCGTTGGAAAGACACTCAAACGCGTTCTTTGTTCGAACTGACTACAAACGGTTAGAGCAAGCATAATAAAGGGATTTGAAACAGGTACAGAACCAATGGGTCACTTTCCCGCTGGCGGGTGAACGGAAACGGTTTCGCGCTCATTCCCTGAGAACCAGGCTATCCCCAGACATAACACAGGTGCAGTTCCCAGGCTCTAAAAGCAACAAGCTGGCAGTGAAGCGAACTCCCCCAATACATCCTCCAGTTGTTTGGCTTAGGCATTACAGCAGAGTAAAATAATAGCGCACAGGCAGGGGGGGTGGGGTAGCAACTGTACAGAGGTACCAGCAACACAGAACACCATGGCAGCTTGCTGACACTTTTCTAATCTACATCTTGTCTCTGCAGCTTTTACCTCCTAGGCAAGAGTTAGAACAAAGGCAGTAGTTTATTATTGCAGTCTTGAGACCAACGTACACAGTAAGCATAAAACAGTCATAATATACAAAATACAACAAATAGAAATCTGAATACAACAAATAGAAATCTGAATTTAAAAACTTAATTTCCATAAGCATATGGAGCAGAGGTCCATCAGTGGCTATTAGCCACAAGGTATAGATAGGGGCTCTGGGGCAAGTGATGCTCTGTCTTCTTGGTGCTTGGGGGGGGGGGTCAACAGTGGGAGGGCTTCTAATGTCCTGGCCCCACTGGTGGACCTCCTGATGGCACCTGGTATTTCTGGCCACTGTGTGATACAGAGTGTTGGGCTGGATGGGCCTTTGGCCTGATCCAACATCTTATGTTCTTAACTTTTAAAATGCGATTCCCTCAATCTAAGAATTAATGCACAGAACTCAGCAACTGAACATGTGATGAACAAAGGCAGTAAAACTTTTCTAAGCCTCCGCCCCACCCCGGACATCCTCAGATCTATTGATTAGTCAATAGCCAGTTCCAGTAGGAACTCATTCTGGTGGGTAATGCGTGCAGACCGTTCCGCTGGCCCTAAGCAAACTCATGAGGCAATTAGATTACACAACAACGTGTTAATTCTTTCGTGATATCAGGGAAGGAACTTGCTCACGTATCCCAACAGGGTCTGAAAAATACATCCCGGCTAGGGCAGCAGCAAGTGGTAAAAGAGCAGGTGGGAACACATTGGGGTTGCCAGCCTCCAGGTGGGGCCTGGAGATCTCCCGCTTTTACAACTGACCTCCAGCTGACAGAGATCAGCTCCCTTGGAGGAAATGGCTGCTTTGGAGGGTGGACTCTGTGGCACTGGACCATGCGGAGGCCCCTCCCCTCCCCAAACCCCGCCCTCTCCTGGATCCACCCCCAAAGTCTCCAGGTATTTTCCAACCCAGACCTGGCAGCCCTAGAACGCATCTGTCTGCTGCGGCTGAGCCCCAAGTTCTCCTTCTGCTTTCCTTGGCTGACTCTGCATTGGCTTTTCCCTCCGTTGTTTTACGAAGCCCACATCGGAACAGAAATTCCCCTCTGCATTGCATGCTGCCTTCACTTCCTTGGATCTTCGGGTTTTACGGTAGCCTCCCCACTCCCTGTCGCTTTCTCTTCCTTTGATCATTGGGTTTTATGGTATCCTCTGCATAGATATATGGTCACTTTATGGCTGTTCAGGGGTGACTTTGCAGTCAGTACAGCGTGGCCCCTGAAGTATTTGAATGTGGTTTTGAGCTGCACTTTTCCCTCCCAGTTGAGAAAGTGTGGAGCAAATGCTAGATGCAGAATCGCCCCTTGTGGCAGCTGTGAAAGCCTCCTCCTGCCTGGAAGCCCCTCTCCCTCCCCCCTCTTTCCCGGTATATGGGATGGGCAGGGCTATTTTTGGGCAGGAACGCACAGGAATGGAGTTCCGGCTGGCTCCCAAGTTGGCCACACCCAGCAGGAACTCATTAGCATAATAGGCCATACCCAATAGCAGGAACTCATTGGAATTGGCTACATTAGGGGTGTGTGGCCTAACATGCAAAGGGGACCTGCTACAACAAAAGCCCTGGGTTTTGACAACACACAAGGTCAACAGAACAAGAAGCAAAAGGTGGGTGTGGCTGGATGACCACACTTCTGGTAACATGGGGTGTGGCCTAAAATGCTAATGAGCTATGCTCTCATGGGTGTGGTTGGATATGCTAATGAGTTTCTGTTGTTGGGTGTGGCCTATTATGCTAATGAGTTCCTGCTGGGCTTTTTCTATAAAAAGAGCCCTGGATGGGGATCGCGACATGGTGCCATTTGGAACTGGGGCTTGGTTCTGCCTTGCCCAGTGGCTGGGGATGGGATGTCCCGATTGATGCCACAGCTTCCCCTCGTTTCCTCCTTTCCTTGCATCCAGAGAAAGAAAGGAATGCCTGGAGTCGCATTCAGAAGGAGCAGGAGGTCCTATGGACCTGTATTCCTTAAATGTGGGGGCTTCCCACTTTCCTTGCAGAGAAGAATATATCTGTGCAAATGTAGACAATGCAAACTCAGCCATGGGGTGAGGAACCCAGAAATTCACCACCACAGTTTTAGGTCAGGGGTGTCAAACTCATTTGTTATGAGGGCCGGAACTGACATAAATGGGACCATGTTGGGCCGGGCCATGTGTGTCATAAAATGTAGTGTCAGGTGTAGCGGAGATATAAACCTTATAAAGGATACAAACACAAAGTTTGTTTTCTTTTTACTTAAAATAAAAACATGCTTAAAACATCAGCACTCTTGCAATATTTTGTTTATTTAAACAGTGTCTGATAACAGACACCTCTTGGCTCTGAATTATTGCATCAAAATGTCTGTGCTGTTGCAATCTTGAGTATGCCGTTCAGGTGTGAATCTGTAAGCTGCAAAACTGCGATGACGCAGCAGCAGCAGAACTGGAAGAAGAAGCAGAAGACAGCCAGTTCCACTGTGGGCCTGATAGAAGCCCTCCGGGGGCCTGATCCAGCCCCCTGGGCCGCATGTTTGCCACCCCTGGTTTAGATGGTTTTGAAAGAGGGTTCGTCAGTAGGTCTACCAATAGGTGTTAGGCATGGGGACTAAATGAAGCCTCCATTTTTCCGAAGCATTGACTGTTGAAATAACAGTGGGAGGGGGGGGGGCTATACACGCCTGATGCCAGGATTTTGTGGTTTATGGGACAGATTTTTTTTCTGGTGGGGCTGAAGTTCTCAGTGCAGAAAGCAATAGCCATTTAGCCCCTAGAAAGCTGTGACCAGGGTAGATAGATCTCTACTGCTGCAAGTTCATCACTTCTGCCAGCCTAAGCAACAGTTCTGAGAACAAGCCGGCAGGTGGGGGTGATGACTTCTAGAGTCAAGAAAGTGAACACTTGGGCAGAAAAACTCTCTTAAAGGAGACCAGCTTCTTGACACAGTTAGAAGGGATCATAGAGGTCACCTACTCCAACCCCCTTGCTCAGTGCGGGAATTAGTCAACCGCAGCACCCCACTCTGCTTAAAGGAGCACATTCCTTTTAAAAAATGTTTCTAAATGATTGAAAAAAAGCATTTACAGGAGAAATTCTTCTGGGGTTTTGCCTTTGGGGGCAGAGCCCCCCAAAATCCCGCCGTAGCTATGGGCCTGTGACTGTGGGGAGAACTTTGGCCTTTTCCTCCTGCTTTGTAGTCCTTCCACGAATATCTAGTTGGCCATGGTCTGAAACAGGGTAGAAGAACTAGATGGATCATTAATCTAACCCACTATGGGGTTGGATCCAGTGTAGCGTTTCTGCTTGGCTAGAGCTCTTTGTAAAAAAATAAAATAAAAAAATGTGCCGCTGAAGGCAACTGACTCATGGCGACCCCACGAATTCCCACCTCATGGGGTTTGCAAGGCAAGAGATGAGCAGGGGCCATTTGCCTCCTCTGCCTGGCTGCCCCCGTCTTCCTTGGTGCACTCCCATCCAAGCACTGGCACAGCGGCACATAGGGAGGGGCATGCTAGGCGTGCATGAGATATTGTGCATGCAGAACTGCCGCAAGTCCCTTTCTGCTTCCGCTTGTGCATCTCTGGATCCAAGCTGATACGTTCTTTCCAGGGCTCTTTTTGTAGAAAAAGCCCAGCAGGAACTCATTAGCATAATAGGCCACACCCAACAGCAAAACTCATTAGCATATTAGGCCACATCCCTGACAGCACAGCTCATTAGCACATTAGGCCGCACCCACATGTTACCAGAAGTGTGGTCATCCAGCCACACCCACCTTTCCCTTCTTATTCTGTTTACCTTGTTTGTTGTCAAAACCCAGGGCTTTTTTTGTAGCAGATACTCCTTTGCATGATAGGCCACACACCCCTAATGTAGCCAATCCTAAAGAGTTTCTGCTGTTGGGTGTGGCCTATTATGCTAATGAGTTCCTGCTGGGCGTGGCCAACTTGGGAGCCAGCTGGAACTCCGTTCCTGTGCGTTCCTGCCCAAAAATAGCCCTGGTTCTTTCTGATCTCCTAATCTGTTAATCCGTAGCATCTTAGAGACGGGCGGAACAGTCCTACTCAGACCTGCAGGCCCTGTTCCCCTGCGCCCTCCAAAGTGTCTGGGCCCCCATGGCTGCACAAGGTCCCGCCTGGCACATGACACCCACCCAACACCTGGAGGGGCTTCTCTCTCTCTCCCTTCAATCACTGCCGCCACCTGGCCTTCGTAGGAATTGCCCACTTAGAGGGCCAGGGCTCCCAGCCTCCTTTCTCGGTTCTGAGGCCTTGCCTCTGTGTCTCCCGCAGCCCAGCATCTAGTTACCGTAAGGTAAAGGTAAAGGTTCCCTTGATCGAAAGCCAGTCGAATCCGACTCTAGGGTTGCGGCGCTCATCTCCGTTTCCAAGCCGAAGAGCCAGCGCTGCCCGAAGACATTTCCGTGGTCATGTGGCCGGCATGACTAACCACCAAGGCGCACGGAATGCTGTTCCCTTCCCACCGAAGTGGTACCTATTGATCTACTTGCAATTGTTTGCTTTCGAACTGCTAGGTTGGCAGGAGCTGGAACTAGAGACGGGAGCTCACTCCGTCATGCGGCACACTCGGGTCTCGAACTGCTGAACTACTGACCTTCCGCAGCCTGCAGTTCAGCGTCTTAACCAATTGAGCCACCGCAGCTTATTGCTTTTGGGGGGCATTTTTTTGCATTTTTGTGTGTGCGTCGGTGTGTATGCTACTTTGGTGTAATAGGAGCGTGGACTCTAATCTGGGAGAACCGGGTTTTGATTCCCCACTCCTCCGCATGCAGCTGCTGGTGTGACCTTGAGTCAGTCTCAAGTTATTTCAGAGCTGTTCTCTCAAGAGCAGTCCTCGAAAGAGCTCTCTCAGCCCCACCTGCCTCACAGGGTGTCTGTTCTGGGGAGGGGAAGGGAAAGGAGATTGTCAGCTGCTCTGAGACTCCTTCGAGTAGTGAAGGGCAGGGTATAAATCCAATCTCCTCCTCCTCCTCCAGCCCTGCTTGCAGGGGAGGACGGTCTACAAGTTGAATATATAAATAAGTCCTCCAAATCTCTGTTCCCTGGTAGATATCACCTGTCCAGCTGGAGCAGGGGGGGGGACTTGACCGTCCCGTTGTCTCTTGATATACCTATCAGCATTTCTAAAAAGATGGCGGAGGTGAGGTTGGAAAGGAATCGAATTGATTTCCCTCTCTCTTGCCTTTTCTCTCTCTGCCAAGAGCAAGAATTGTTGTTGTTTTTTAAAAAAAATCCTCAAGGTGAAGGTTTTGTCAAACCACCAAAGAAAGATGCATTTCTCCATAGCGACCAACAAGATTTCCTGGGTATAAGCTTTGACTTCGCTTAGACCTCGAACATCTTGGAGGTCTTTCTGGTGTTTCTCTGGCCCCTAGCTATGATGGGGGCTATTTGGGGCTCCGCCCCCTTTCTTAAAGGGACAACCCCACAAGATTTCCCCCTGAGAACCGCCTCTCTCTTCTTTTTTTGCCTTTTAAAAACATTTTTTAAAAAGATGTTAGACCCAAGCCCCCTTTAAAAAAAATTAAGCCCCCCCCCCGGGGGGGAACCCTAGCTACAGGCCTGGTGCTACTGGACTGAAATCTAGCCCATCTGTTAAGGAATTTCTGATTCCCAACCAATGTTCCCTCTAAGCTGTGGAGGCTTTTGAGCAAAAATTCTACTTTGTGAGCTACTGGCATAAAAGCTGTGACTTGGCTGCTGCATAATGAGTTTGCTCTGGTGCCCTCCTTCCTGAGCGGAGACAAAAATGTGTGAGCCGGAGGCTGAAAAACTGTGAGCTAGCTCACACCAACTCAGCTTAGAGGGAACACTGTCCCCAACCACATTCCCAGAGCCCTCAGAGCAGAACTGTAATTCCCAGCATGATTTTGGCAGAGGTCACGGTTCATAAAAGCCGGTTGTGGCTTAATAGACTTGGATTTCCATCTGATATTGATCCCAGGTTACCGTTGTCATATAAAGAAATATATCAACTACACTGTCATCAGAGAGGTTTACCGGGGGCTTTGAAGGGTAGGAGAAAAAGAGAATTGTCTCCAGACCCTGGAAGGGGCATTTCCGTCCGAACTTCTGTAGCCTGCAGCTGGGAACGGATCGCCTTGACTGTTGAGCACCGCAGCATTGCAAGGAGGCACCGGGATGATAAATAATGCATTTCCTTTGTCTTGTAGGAATTCTGGCGGCAGAGGGGCCATCCGATCGGCGGTGAACGGCTTACATAGCAAATCTAATAGGTTTGTAAATTAGATTCCGTGTTCATTTGTTTTTGGCTTTAAGGCGGCTATTAATCTGCTTCTCTCCTTCTCCCCCCTCTCTCTTTGTGGGATGGTGCTCTTTCCACTTAGCTCATAGATCTGTTTCTTTCCACCTCTGCTTGGGATTTCCTTAATCATCGTCCCCTCCGCCTTTCTCTCCGATCTTGGCAGTGGTAATCATTTGCCAGTGACAGACAAGCTGCACCTCGCGGCAACTGGCGAGAGCTATAGAATGAAAATGCCTGTTTTACTTACTGCGCACTGTGGTGTCTTGTGAGAAACAAAGAAATTAAATAACTGAAGGATCCGAGGAGCCATCAACCACCCCTCCGCAGAGGAGGCTGCCTCGCGTGTCCCTGCATGAGTAAAGGTTCCAGCCTTGCCCCCCTCCAATCAGCCTCCACAGTGGAGGGCAGTTCTGTCCCCCTTCTAAGTCAAGTGTTATACAGAAATGAAGAGGGACTGTCCACTCTCAAAGAGGTTGCCTTATGGATCTTTGCATGAGTCGATGTTCTAGGCTTGGTTCCATCTCATGAGGAGACATGCTTAGAACACACATACACTCTCTCTCTCTCTCTCTCTCTCTCACACACACACACACACACACAAACACACACACACACACCAGCCAGTTTGGTATAGCGGTTAGGAGCGCAGCCTGTAATCTGGGAGAACCGGGCTTGATTTCCCACTCCTCCACATGCAGCTGCTGGTGTGACTTTGGGTCCATCACAAGTTCCTTCAGAGCTGTTCTCTCGTGAGCAGTTCTCAAAAGACCCCTCTCAGCCCCACCTACCTCACAGGCAATGTTCCCTCTAAGCTGTGGAGTCTTGTGAGCACAAATTCTATTTCGTGAGCCACTGGCATGAAAGTTGTGAGCAAGCGATTTGGCTACTGCATAAATTAGTTTGCTCTGGAGCCATCCTTCCTGAGCTAAGACAAGAATGTGTGAGCCGAAGGCTAGAAAACTGTGAGCTAGCTCACACTAACTCAGAGGGAACACTGCTCACAGGGTGTCTGTTGTGGGGAGGGGAAGGGGAAGGAGTTTATCAGATGCTCTGAGACTCCTTTGGGTAGCGAAGGGCGGGGTATAAAACCAACTCTCCTTCTCCATTGACTTCTAAAACATGCCTGTTCCCAATGTTCCTACATGTGCTGAAGTGAGTGCGCATAACTCTCGCATTCACCTATCCGAGTTTGCATAGGACACCTCACGCATGCATAGTGCAGTGTTTTGTAAGCAGAGGTTGAATGTGTGAACTGACTCCACTGCCTCAAATCCCATGGGTACCAGTCAGCTGGTTTCCTCTGTGGCAGCTAGCGTGAGTTGGCTCATTCATACATGCAAGTCTCCATTTCCTGGCATATGTGAACCGGACGTCTTGGGCTCACACTAGACGCGGTGCATTCTAATGCGCTGGGAAAGGGGGTTGTCATGTTCAAAAGTCATATAGCAGCTGCGAGGAACTATTTTTTCCTTACTGAATGTACATTAGAGTTACCAACAGTGTTCCCTCTAAGCTGAGTTAGTGTGAGCTAGCTCACAGTTTTTTAGCTTCTGGCTCACAGTTTTTTGTCTCCGCTCAGGAAGGAGGGCTCCAGAGCAAACTAATCTGTGCAGCAGCCAAATCGCACACTCACAACTTTAAGGCCAGTAGCTCACCAAGTAGAGTTTTTGCTCACAAGACTCCACAGCTTAGAGGTGGAGCCTGGAGACCTCCTGGAATGACAGCTGGTCTCCAAACGACAGAAATCAGTTCCCCTGGAGAAGATGGCTGCTTTGGAGGGCGGACTCGGTGGCATTATACCCTGCTGAGGTCCCTCCCTTCTGCAAACCCCGCCCTCCAGTGTTCCCTCTAAGCTGAGTTAGTGTGAGCTAGCTCACAGTTTTTTAGCCTCCAGCTCACACATTTTTGTCTTAGCTCAGGAAAGATGGCTCCAGAGCAAACTAATTTATGCAGTATCCAAATTGCTTGCTCACAACTTTAATGCCAGTAGCTCACAAAGTAGAATTTTTGCTCACAAGACTCCACAGCTTAGAGGGAACATTGCCGCCCTCCCCAAATTCCACCCCCAAATCTCCAGGAATCTCCCAACCTGTCGTTGGCTACCCAGGGCCGGCTCACTCACTAGGTGAACTAGGCGATCGCCTAGAGCGGGACGGCCCTTAGGGGCGCAAAACTGAACCCGGCCCTGTACTCTGGAAGTTTCTTGATTATTTGTGTTTTTCATTCTTCCTAAAATGCATTTATTTTTGAAAATTGGTGGGTGCATGGGGGCTGGGGGGCGCCAGAAGGGATCCTCGCCTAGGGTGCAAAATACGCTGGGGCCGGCCCGGTGGCCACCTTAACATGCCATCTACTGCAGGGCAAATAATGCCCCCAGGGCCCATTCTGGGTTGGAAAATGGCACCAGCGTCAGATGAAACCTGTTCTTCTTTTCAGTGCAGTCCTTATCCAAATCTGGCTCCTCCAGTGCTTGGGGAATAAGTTTCCCGCAGTTGCCGCCTGAGTGCGGGGAATGACAATTGGGTTGGGGGGGACCTGGACTTGTTTTTTTAAAAAACCTGTCGGTCTTGTGCCGTAGTTCCCTTTTTTAATTGGGGTATCGGCAGGCAAGCCGGCTTCTCTAAAAGAGCCGGCCAACCAGCTGGTGTAGCAGAGCGATTGCCGGTGCTGTCAGGGTCGCCTCTGACAAATCCCCCATCCCTGCCGTCTCTCTCTCTTCCCCCCTGCAGAGCTGAAGTGGGAATAAATGGCTCTTCGCCTCCAGCTGCTGTTGACAGAAGCAATGAAAGCATTAAGCACCATGTTCAGCTGGGCCCGTCCAAATGGAAACACAACCAGACTCTCTCTTTGAAGATCAGGTACTGGGTAATTACCTAGAGAGGCGACTCCGAGTCCTGCCGAGAGGAGCCGGCAAATTGTCTCTCTCCAGATCCTTCGAAAGTAGTCCAGAAAGCAATAAACCCTCCTCCCCCCCCCCCCAAGCCTGGCTTGATATCCATAAATGAGCGCTCAGAAGTGAGTTCCGAGCTCCTCTCCAGCATGGCCTTTGGATTTAGGGGAAAAATGGGAAGCAAAGAAATAGAGAATTAGAGGACCAGGTTGGACCTGCCCCTTTACCTTTCTGGGAAGGTTCCTGATGGGTGGTTACCCTGAGGGCTGGGGGAAGGTAGGGACCCCCCCCCCCAATGGAATGGCAGCGGTTCAGGAGCCGTGTGGCTTACACCCAGGCTGTGGCAACCACGGTGGCCTTGCCAGGCAAGATTTCAGAACTTACTATTAAATAGTCGTATATTTATACTCTGTTCTTCTCCCCAGTAGAATAGCAAGGATAGCCCCTGGGTTGTGGCCACTGTGTGACACAGAGTGTTGGACTGGGTGGGCCATTGGCCTGATCCAGCATGGCTTCTCTTAAGTCTGGAGCAGTGATGCTCTGTATTCTTGTTGCTTGCGGGTGAGCAACAGTGGGAGGGCTTCTGGAGTTCTGGCCCCATGGGTCGACCTCCTGATGGCCCCTGGGTTTTGGCCACTCTGCGACACAGAGTGTTGGACTGCATGGGCCACTGGCCTGATCCAACATGGCTTCTCTTATGTTCCTATATGGAGCAGAAGTCCATCAGTGGCTATTGGCCACAAGGTATAGAGGGAACACTGTGTCTGGGGCAGTGATGCTCTGTATTCTTGGTGCTTAGGGGGTAACAGTGGGAGGGCTTCTGAAGTTCTGGCCCCACAGGTGGACGTCCTGATGGCTCCTGGGTTTTGGCCAGTCTGCGACACAGAGTGTTGGACTGGATGGGCCACTGGCCTGATCCAACATGGCTTCCCTTGTGTCCTTACGTTATGTTCCATTCGATCCTCACAATAACAACCCTGGGAGGAAAGCTACACTGTGGTGGGAGACCATAGTGTAGTTGGCTGCCACTGCTTAGGAGAGATATGGGGGTGAAATGGGGGGAGGGAATTGGTGTTGCTCTGACGCTGCAACATCACTTCCAGCCAGAGGTCATTTCGGGGGGGATCGCGGGGGATCGCAGTTCCCCCCGGTGAGGTAGCGGGCGGGGCACATGACGAAGCCCCGCCCCCTGCTTCCGGCCGCCCCGCTTCTGGCCCTCATTCAGCCAGGAGGAGGCAGGAGAAGAGGGAGGGAAAGTTGCTTCCTCCCTGCCTCTCCCCACCCCTGCCTGCCTGGGGCCAGGGAGGGCCTTCGCGGGGCTTCCTTGCACTCCCGCTGGCCTTGCAGGTCCACCGCCGGGCCCCTCATGGGGCTCGACAGTGGAGCTGCAAGGCCGGCGGTGGCGGCCGGGACCGCTGGGGGCGGGGTGTGTGGCCTTATGACACACGTCCGGTGATGTCAGGGGGTGTGGCCTTATGACACACTTCCAGTGATATCAGGGGGTGTGGCATATGCTAATGAGTTATGCTAATGAGTTCCCCTAGCTCTTTTTCCACGAAACAACCCCTGCTTCCAGCACAAACCAGGAAGTGACATCATCGTATCAGTATGATGCTCTAAGATTTCGGGGCCCCCCCCCAGAAATCTGTGAAAAAAAACATAGAGTTTTGGGGGAATCCTAGAGCCACAGAGATCTGGGGGATTCCTAGAGCGTCACTGCCGTAGTGACATCAGTTCCAGGTGAGGTGTCACCTTGTCGCGCACCCCTGTTTCCCCGGGCTCTGCTCTCTAAATGCACCTGGCTGGCAACTCTACGAGGTCATCCAGAGAGCTTCCATGGAAGAGTCAGGATTCGAAGCCGGATCTCCCAGACCCTAGTCTGGCACTAACCGAGCTCTGTACCATACCAAGAGCTGGAAGCCGGGCTGAGTCTCCTTTCAAGCCATCTGAATGGGGTGGTATGGTGAGGATACTTTGGGGTGGTATGGTATCGATACTCCACTGGGAATTGGCTGGCACTGAGCCGCTGCTGGCACTGAGCCCCTCCTCTGGAAATACTGCAGGGCAGGGGTCCCCAACCTTTTTAACCACTACAGTTTGGTGTAGTGGTTAAGAGCAGCGGACTCTAATCTGGAGAACTGGGTTTGATTCCCCACTCTTCCACTTGAAGCCAGCTGGGTGACCTTGGGTCAGTCACAAGCAGTGTTCCCTCTAAGCTGAGTTAGTGTGAGCTAGCTCACAGTTTTTTAGCCTACAGCTCACAGATTTTTTGTCTTAGCTCAGGAAGGATGGCTTCAGAGCAAACTAATTTATGCAGTAGCCAAATCGTTCCCTCACGACTTTGATGCCAGTAGCTCACAAAGCCGAATTTTTGCTCACAAGACTCCACAGCTTAGAGGGAACATTGGTCACAAGTTCTGTCAGAGCTGTTCTCTCAGGAGCAGTCCTTGAAAGAGCTCTCTCAGCCCCACCTACCTCATAGGGTGTCTGTTGTGGGGAGAGGAAGGGAAGGAGATTGTAAGCCGCTCTGAGACTCCGAGTGAAGGGCGGGGTATAAATCCAATCTCCTCCTCCTCTTCTTCTTAAACATTTATTTATTTTTGACAAGTATTTTGTGTGTATGGGTGTGTTTGTGAGCCTGGAAGTCGTGGTGACTTCTGGCGACCCCCTAGTGGGGCGAGGACATTTCAGAGAGGTAGCTTTGCTATTGCCTGCCTCTGCCTCACAGCCCTGGTATTCCTTGGAGGTCTCCCTGCTTAGCTTCTGAGATCTGACGAGATCAGACTTGCCGGGGCTGTCCAAGTCAGGGTGCGTCCCCAGCCTTTTTGAGCCTACGGACATCTTTGGACTTCTGACACAAGGTGGTGGGCACAAATACAAAATGGCTGCTGCAGGAGGTGGCGCCAACCACAACACTGTAAGGAGCTGAGGTTATACATACCTCTAATAGTAACAGTTGGGGCTGCGGTGGCTCAGTGGTTAAGACACTGAGCTGCAGACCGGAAGGTCGGTAGTTCGGCAGTTCGAGACCCGAGTGCCTCGTGACGGAGTGAGCTCCCGTCTCTGGCCCCAGCTCCTGCTAACCTAGCAGTTCGAAAGCAAGAAACTGCAAGTAGATAAAGAGGTACCACTTCGGTGGGAAGGTAACAGCATTCCATGCACCTTGGTGTTTAGTCGTGCCGGCCACACGACCACGGAAATGTATTCGGACAGCACTGGCTCTTTGGCTTGGAAACTGAAATGAGCACCACCCCCTAGAGTCGAATTCGACTGGCTTTCGAGCAAGGGAAGCCTTTACCTTTACTAACAGTAACACTTCAACATTCCAGGCAAAAGCCCTGTTTAACAGGATACCTTTAACTCTCCAGTGGCCAATCAGAAACCCTGCTGGGGAAAAAGCCCACCTGGTCCCTCCCACTTTCTAAAAACACTCCGAGGGTGCCAGGAAAGGCCCACGGGCACCATTTTGGGAACTTCTGCTGTCGGGATTGGCTTCCGCCTGGGAGGTGGTGGTTGTACCTTAAGAACATAAGAGAAGCCAGTGTTGGATCAGGCCAATGGCCCATCCAGTCCAACACTCTGTATCACACAGTGGCCAGAAATACCAGGGGCCATCAGGAGGTCCAGCAGTGGAGCCAAGACACTAGAAGCCCTCCCACTGTTGACCCCCCCTCCCAAGCACCAAGAATACAGAGCATCACTTGCCCCAGACCGAGAGTTCCTACCTATACCTTGTGGCTAATAACCACTGATGGACCTCTGCTCCATATGTTTATCCAATTCCCTCTTGAAGCTGTCCATGCTTGTAGCCACCACCACCTCCTGTGGCCGTGAATTCCATGTGTTCATCATTCTTTGGGTGAAGAAGGACTTCCTTTTATCCATTCTAACCCGACTGCTCAGCAATTTCATGGAGTGCCCACGAGTTCTTGTACTGTCAGAAAGGGAGAAAAGTACTTCTTTCTCGACCTGCTCTATCCCATGCATAATCTTGTAACTTTCAATCATGTCACCCCTTAGCCGTCCTTTCTCCAAGCTAAAGAGCCCCAAGCGTTTTAAACTTTCTTCATAGGGAAAGTGTTCCAACCTTTTTATCATTCTAGTTGCCCTTTTCTGCACTTTTTCCAATGCTATAATATCCTTTTTGAGGTGTGGTGACCAGAACTGTACACAGTACTCCAAATGAGGTTGCACCATTGATTTATACAGGGGCATTATGATACTGGCTGATTTGTTTTCAGTTCCCTTCCTAATAATCCCCAGCATAGCGTTGGCCTTTTTTATTGCAGGTCGCACACTGTCTAGGCATTTTCATTGAGTTACTAGGACTTCAAGATCTCTCTCTTGGTCAGTCTCTGCCAATTCAGACCCCATCAACGTGTATTTATAGTTAGGATTTTTGGCTCCAATGTGCATCACCTTGCACTTGGCCACATTGAACCCCATTTGCCACGTTGACGCCCACTCGCCCCTCCTCAACAGATCCCTTTGGAGTGCCTCACAATCCTCCCTCGTTCTCACCACCCTGAACAACTTCGTATCATCCGCAAATTTAGCCACTTCACTGCTTACTCCCAACTCCAAATCATTAATGAACAAGTTAAAAAGCATCAGACCAAGTACTGATCCCTGCGGTACCCCACTGCTTACCACCCTCCACTGAGAAAATTGCCCATTTATACTCACTCTCTGTTTCCTATTAATCAGCCAGTTTTTGATCCACAAAAGGACTTGTCCTTTTATCCCGTGACTATTGAGCTTACTTAGGAGCCTTTGATGAGGAACTTTATCAAAAGCTTTCTGGAAGTCAAGGTAAACAACATCTATTGGATCCCCCTTGTCCACATGTTTGAGGTGAAAAAGTATCTAGAGCTGACCCCGTCTCAAAGAAGTGAAAAGCTGCCAGTGATTCAGAATTAGCACACGCATCAGAGCTGAGGCAGGGCCGCTTTAACTAGGACTTGTGTCCTTGTTTTTCATTGTCAGAAAACACATCTTGAAGTTTCTGGATGCCGAGAAAGACATTTCTGTGCTGAAAGGGACTCTGAAGCCCGGGGATATCATCCACTACGTCTTCGACCGGGACAGCACAATGAACGTTTCCCAAAACCTCTACGCACTCCTGCCCAGGACCTCGCCCCTGAAGGGCAAGCACTTCCGGACGTGTGCGATTGTGGGCAACTCGGGCATTCTCCTGAACAGCGCCTGCGGGGAGGAAATCGATGCTCATAACTTTGTGATAAGGTAACGGACGGGAAGGAGACAGAGGCCTTCTTCGATCTTGTGTTGGAAATTCAATGTGAACTTTTTAAAAAAATGTTGATTGGGGGTTGGGGGCATCTTTAAGTTTCCTTTAATGTTTACTACTGCAGACTTCCAGTGTTCCCTCTAAGCTGAGTTAGAGTGAGCTAGCTCACAGTTTTTTATCCTCCAGTTCACACATTTTTGTCTCAGCTCAGGAAGGATGGCTCCAGAGCAAACTAATTAATGCAGCAGCCAACTGGCTTGCTCACAACTTTAATGCCAGTAGCTCACAAAGTAAAAATTTTGCTCACGAGACTCCACAGCTTAGAGGGAACATTGCACTTCATAAAACGATGTCACTGGAGACCAAAGGGTTAAATAAACAAACCTTACTGCACAATAAGGGCAATTCAGTGGTGGGATTTGGTTGCCTGAAGATTAGTTTCTTCCTCCTTGGAGGTGTTTAAACAGAGATTGAACACAGGGACATAAGAAGAGCCCTGCCGGATCAGACCAATAGTCCATCCAGTCCAGCATCCTGTCTCACACGGTGGCCAACCAGTTCCTCTGAAGGGCCAGCAACAGGGCTTAGAGGCCAAGGCCTTTGTAAGAACATCAGAAGAGTCTTGCTGGATCAGAGTAGCGGTCCACCTAGTCCAGCATCCTGTCTCACACAAGGGCCAACCAGTTCCCCTGGAGGGCCAACAACAGGGCAGAGAGGCCGAGGCCTTTCTCTGAATAGAACATCAGAAGAGCCCTGCTGAATCAGACCAGTGGTCCATCTAGTCTAGCATCTGGTCTCACACAGTGGACAACCAGTTCCTCTGGAGGGCCAACAACAGGGCAGAGAGGCCGAGGCCTTCCCCTAAGAAGAACATCAGAAGAGCCCTGCTGGATCAGACCAGGGGTCCATCTAGTTCAGCATCCCGTCTCACACAAAGGAGCTCCTGCTACAAAAAGAGCCCTGCCGGGAATTCTGTTGCTGTTCCGCACGGGAGGAGAAGGGGTCAGTGGAGTCTCGGTGTGCGTGGCGTGGGTTGAAATCCTTTGGGGAAGAAAGATTCTTCCAGTCCTCCTCCAACAAACAGCACAGCTCAATCCAGCAGCACATTGTCCTACGCAAGCCAAGCCCTATTGTGAGGGACTCTTTTTCCAGCAGCGGGGCTTGGGCGGGGAGGACTGCCCAGTTGATTGAGCCGGTGTTAATTGGTGGGAGAGGCTGGGGTTTCCTCTCTCCCCCCCTCCCTCTTAATTCACTCCGTGCCGATTCATCACACAGAGAGCCCTTTCTGTCAGGGCAGGGATGTACTGGAGCCGAATGACCCAGCAACAAAGGAAGGGTATTTGAGCCAACCCAACAATTGGCAGAAAGGGAGCTAGTTTGGACGTGCCCCAGAGAACTTGGGAAAGGTGGCACGGAAACAGAGAAACGGGCAGATGCACAAAACTTCTCCCTTTCCTCCCATGTCCTGTATATTCCATCCTTACAGCAGGCCACTATCCACAAGTCCCCTCGTATCCCTTCATTGTGTCAACTTGGCTCTCTCTCACACACCGCCGTTCCTTATTTGCCAGTTTGGTGTAGTGGTGAAGTGCGCGGACTCTAATCTGGGAGAACCGGGTTTGATTCCCCACTCCTCCACTTGCAGCTGCTGGATGACCTTGGGCAAGCTATAGTTCTGTCAGAGCTTTTCTTGAAAGAGCAGTTCTCTCAGAGCTCTATCAGCCCTACCTACCTCACAGGGTGTCTGTTGTGGGGAGGGGAAGGGAAAGGAGTTTGTAAGCTGTTCTGAGACTCTTAAGTAAAGGGCAGGGTATAAATCCAATCTCCTCCTCCTCCTCCTCTTCTTCTTTTTCATTGGAAGCTGTGCATGTAAACATTCAGTGCACATCCAACTCCCTGACGCAGCAAATAGCAAGGAGGATTGCCATCCCCTGAATGGGGGTGGGATTTTTCCTGCTTTTGGGGAACCCAATCCACTTCTTCTTCTTCTTCTTCTTCTTCTTCTTCTTCTTCTTCTTCTTCTTCTTCTTCTTCCCAACAGATTTCCCCAAAGCCCTGCCAAACTTCACCAGCAATGTAAATGGCTATCGCAATATCCCACAGCAAGGAGTCCCATGGGTTAATGGTGCATAGTTTCAGGAAATACTTCTTCGTTGTATTGCAAACAAACAATTTCCAGGTTTTTTAAAAAAACCTTCCTATATCTGCCTTTATTTTACTTTGTGGTTTGAGTCAACCTTTTCTTCCATAAGTTTGGTGTAGTGGTTAAGTGCGCGGACTCTAATCTGGGAGAACCGGGTTTGATTCCCCACTCCTCCACTTGCAGCTGCTGGATGACCTTGGGCAAGCCATAGTTCTGTCAGAGCTGTCCTTGAAAGGGCAGCTCTTGAAAAGAGTTCTCTCAGCCCCACCTACCTCTCAGGGTGTCTGTTGTGGGGAGGGGGAGGGAAAGGAATTTGTAAGCCGCTCTGAGACTCCGAGTGAAGGGCGGGGTATAAATCCAATCTCTTCTTCTTCTTCTTCATCACAGGAATTTTATGTGCCAGTGAGAGGACCAAGTTCTATCCCTGGATGGGGGAAGCTCAGGGGTAGAGCATCTGCATCGTATGCAAAAGGCCCCAGGATCTGGTAGCATCCTATACAATATCTTCTTCTGTCTGACATCTTACAAGGGCTCGTAACAATCGCAACAGATTGTGCTGGGCTACATGGACCAATGGCTTGACTCTATATAATGATGTGTCACATGCTTATATAGCAAGCCCAAATTCACGGCTAGTCAGCTCTGTGTGTTGGTGCACACAGTATATAAAATCAGGGCTATTTTTGGGCAGGAACGCACAGGAACGGAGTTCCGGCTGGCTCCTGAGTTGGCCACGCCCAGCAGGAACTCATTAGCATAATAGGCCACACCCAACAGCAGGAACTCATTAGGATTGGCTATATTAGGGGTGTGTGGCCTAACATGCAAAGGAGTTCCTGCTACAAAAAAAAGGCCCTGGGTTTTGACAACAAACAAGGTCAACAGAATAACAAGCAAAAGGTGGGTGTGGCTGGATGACCACTTTTCTGGTAACATGGGGGTGCGGCCTACTGTGCTAATGAGCTGTGCTGTCAGGGGTGTGGCCTAATAGGCTAATGAGTTCCTGCAGTTGGGTGTGGCCTATTATGCTAATGAGTTTCTGCTGGGCTTTTTCTACAAAAAGAGCCGTGTATAATAAAATAGATAAAAGGAGATTAAAAATCAACTTCATCAGGATGCAAGAACAGAAAACTCCCACCATCTTGCATAACAGAGGGGAGGACTGGGGCCATTAGTAGAGGGCACCCGGCCCTCCGGCGGTATCGCTCTATAATGGAGCAGTGGTAGTAGTGGCAGTGGCGGCCCCTACTCGAATGCCTGGTGGAAGAGCTCCGTCTTACAGGCCCTGCGGAACTGCAAAAGGTCCCACAGGGCCCTGATCTCCTCCAGGAGCTTGTTCCACCAGATAGGAGCCGCCACTGAAAAGGACCTGGCCCTCTTTGCAGCAAGCCTTGCCTCCTTAGGGCCCAGGGTCAGCAGCCGGTGTTGTGACCCCGACCGAAGTGCTCTTTGGGGAATATGTGGGGAAATGCGGTCCCTCAGGTTCCCTGTTCCATGGGCCCGTTGCAGGTCAGGCAAGCAGCACACATGATCGCAAGAAGCTGCCTTCTACTGAATCCAGACCCTTGGTCCATCAAAATCAGCATTGTCTACTCAGACCGGCAGCAGCTCTCCAGGTTCATCTACCGCCAGATACTTTTTTTTAACTGGAGAGGCCGGGAATTGGACTTGGAACCTTCTGCCGAGCAGATGCTCTGCCACTGAGCCATGGCCCCTCCCAGAGTGAGAGCAGGCCCATCGCCAGGATTTTTTAAGTCAGGGGGCATTTAAATTTCTTAAGGGGGACTGGCTACTTGAATTAAAGGAATACCTGGCTCCTTCCCCGCACCTGCCACTGTTTGGGGGCCCTGGGCTGGATGGGGAGTTGTGGGGCCTTGCCAGAAAGTCAGGGGGCCTATCCCGGAGATGCCCCACTGTGGCTGCGGGCCTGAGTGAGAGGCTTATTTCCCCCTCTTCCCACACCACATTCTGTTGGGATTCTGAGATTCAAGATCGATGGTCGTATGGCAAACACGAGAGCCACATTAGTAAAAGAAAAATATCTTTACTACAAAACAAAATAAAACATATTTCCTAAAACATGGGAGCTGCGGTGGCTCAAGTGGTTTAGACGCTGTACTGCAGGCTGTGGAAGGTCAGTAGTTCAGCAGGTCGCGACCCGGGGGCCGCCAGACGGAGTGAGCTCCCGTCTCTAGTTCCAGCTCCTGCCAACCTAGCAGTTCGAAAGCAAGAAATTGCAAGTAGATAAATAGGTACCACTTCGGTGGGGAGGTAACAGCGTTCCGTGCGCCTGGGTGTTTAGTCATGCCGGCCACATGACCACGGAAACGTCTTTGGACAGCGCTGGCTCTTCGGCTTTGAAACGGAGATGAGCATCGCAACCCTAGAGTCGGATTCGACTGGCTTTCGAGCAAGGGAACCTTTACCTTTACCTTTTTAAGGTACTTTGGATAAAAGAAATAAAATTAAAAGGTTACATATTTGCAGTTACTCTCAGTACCAAATGCGAACAGCTACATCTTTCTAACCGTGTTGGCTTCTAGAGGAGAGCTTCCTCTCTGCTTCACACAAAGAGCCATAAACCTTGTGAATACATGAATGCTAGATCAAAGCATTTCCTCAAACAAGTTGTTAGTTGACCAATACAAAGGTTACAGTTCACTTCATTAGGGTAAGCAACTCCCACAAACCTTCCCGCTGTAGAATACATTATGTAAGGTAACATCCTGTTTCCTAACAAACAACATTTAACTCTGTAATGACTGAAGTGTAAGCAACTTGAAACGCCACACATTCCTTATCTGAATCGGTTCCTGCTATGAGAAAGAAACTTTTTCGGGAGCTCTGTATGCGGAACTCTGAGCACTTGTGTGTGTTTTGGCCCTTGACACTTTGAAGTTCGTGGTTCAAGCCTGAAGTATCTGACGTTTGCTGTGGGGGATAGCCTGTGACTCGGGTTTCCAGCCCCCCAATCGGAGCGGGGAGCCCCCACTTTTTCAGGCTCTTGCCTACCACCAGCTAGCTGTCCGGCAGGGGGAAATCCCACCCCCAACTGACCTTTTTAGGCCTACTTCCAGTTTCAGGCCTACTTCTGGTTGGGGGTGACGCTCTGGTTCTTAGGAAAAATTCTATGGTCTGAAGCCAAATTTACCGTAGAGTTTTGCCCAAAAACCAGTGTCACCCCTGATCAGAAGTAGGCCCGAAACTGGAAGAAGGCCCAAAAAATGCCCAGCATCACTTCCGGTCTCCCAGAAGGACGTCCGGAGACCCCCGCTGGCCAGGTAAGTTGACCTGGCAATGCTACCTGTGACTTAATGATAGATGGTCATTAGCAGCTCCAGTTCAAAGGCTGTGAAGCAACAGGACTGGGAAAGATCTTGGAGAACCACTACCTCTTGAAGGAGACAGGACCATAGCAACAAAATTGCAGGAGGTCAAAGCCCCTCTGTATACTGCCTTGGTCAGGCTGCACCTTGAGTCCTGTGTGCAGTTCTGGAGGCCTCGCTTCAAAAAGGATGTGGGCAAGATCGAGAGGGTGCAGAAGAGAGTGACGAGGATGATCGGGGGTCTGGAGACCGAGCCCTACGAGGAAAGGCTGAGGGCCCTGCTTAGTTTGGAGAAGAGGAGATTGAGGGGGGACATGATTGCTCTCTTTAAATATTTGAAAGGCTGTCATTTGGAGGAGGAGGAGGGCAAGGAGCTGTTCCAGTTGGTGACAGAGGATAGGACCCGAAGCAACAGGTTTAAATTACATGCAGAAAGGTATCGGCTGGAAATTAGGAAGAACTTTTTCACAGTCAGAGTGGTTCAAAGGTGAAATCAGCTGCCTAGGGAGGTGGTGAGCTCCCCTTCACTGACAGCTTCCAAGAAGAGGCTGGACGAACATTTGTCAGGGATGCTTTAGGCTGGTCCTGCATTGGGCAGGGGGTTGGGCTAGATGGTCTGTATGGCCCAGCTCTATGATTCTATTATTCTATGCTGAATGGGAGCCTCGCATGCTCCTATCGTGGTTGTCTGAACTGAAAAGCTCCCCTAGTTAATGTCTGCCATTCTTCAAAAACAGCTTTGTGATATGAACATATGACGCTGCCTTATACTGAATCAGGGACAGTATTTTTTCCTCTGACTGGTGGTGGCTCTCTAGGGACTCAGGCAGAGGTCTTTCCCATCACCTGCCACCTGGTCTCTTTTCACTGGAAGGGCCGGGAATTGAACCTGTGACCCTTCAGCCAGTGAAACAAGCATTCTACAACTGAGCCGCTGTCCTTTCTGAACTTGCGCTGTCTGTCATGTCCTCTTCCAGATGCAACCTTGCTCCGGTGCAAGAGTACACCCAGGACGTTGGGATGAAGACAGACCTGGTGACGATGAACCCTTCGGTCATCCAGCGTGCCTTCGAGGACCTGGTGAACGACACCTGGCGGGAGAAACTGCTGCAGCGGTTGCACAGCCTCAACGGCAGTATCCTCTGGATCCCCGCGTTCATGGCTAAAGGGGGCAAAGAACGCGTGGAGTGGGTCAACGAGCTCATCCTCAAACATCACATCAACGTTCGCACCGCCTACCCCTCTCTGCGCCTCTTGCATGCCGTCCGAGGGTGAGTAGTTCTGGTAACTCTGGTCTGGATCTAACCTCTCTAGTAATCAGCTACCTCTTTCTTACTCACGCTCTATGGTATATTTTGCCCATCCAGAAGCTTTGGAAACATTCTGGAGCAGATGCCAAACCATAGGGTAAGAATTACGGTACAGACTGACTCGGGTATGCCAGTTTCTTTTCTATTTATGTATTTATTTATTTATTTATTACATTTCTACCCCGCCCTCCCGCCGAGGCAGCTCAGGGCGGCTTACAAACAGTTTAAAACAACATACAATTTAAAACCAGCTAATACAAGATATAAGATAAAATAAATACAATAAAACTAAGTAAATACGGCGGCATCCCATGATAAAGTGCTAGTGTGACCCAACCGGTGCAGTCTGTTCTTATTTGAACGCTTGGTGAAACAGCTCAGTTTCCACGGCTCTACGGAACTGCTGGTGGTGGAACTGCTGGTGTTTCCACGGCTCTACGGAGCTGCTGGTGGTGGAACTGCTGGTGGTGGAACTGCTGGTGGTGGAACTGCTGGTGGTGGAACTGCTGGAGGTGGAGGTGGAACTGCTGGAGGTGGAGGTGGAACTGCTGGAGGTGCCTACAAGATAGGATTGCCAAATTTATTTTCGCCGGGAGCGGGGGGCTCCCAGCCGGCGTCCTCATCATGCACGCGCGCCACGTGTGCGTCACCCGGAAGTGACATCGCACGCTGGGGGCGGGGCCACGCCATTTGCGGGGGAAACTCTTTGTTTTTTTCCCCTCAAATGGCGTAGCCCCATCCCCAGCGTGCGACGTCACTTCCAAGTGACACACACGCGGGGGTGGGGTTTCCCCCAGGCCCCGATTCCACGGGAGCGGGAATCGGGGCTCGAAACCGGGGGGAATTCCGCTCCCCGGGGGCATTTGGCAGCCCTACTACAAGAGCAGCGAGTATAACATTCAAGTGTGGAATCTTTTCCTATGATAGTTCCTCTTTTGGATTTCTGCCTATAAGGCATGGCTTGAAAGTGACTCCAGGCAGCAAAGTTAGCAGCCCAAGACTGGTTTTCTGCATGTAGTTTTGGGGTCACCAGAACCGGCTTAAGGTGGCAAATGCTCAATATAGATAGTCCTTTGTTGCCCTTCAGAGCAACAAAGCTGTCTTTCTGCTCATGGGCTGATTTGCTCAAAAGGGGGGGGGAAGCTTCAGGTGACCAGGTCATGGGAGGGGGAGGAGGAGGAGGAGGAAGAGATTGGATTTATACCCTGCCCACTACCCGAAGGAATCTCAGAGCGTCTTACAATCTGCTTTCCCTTCCCCTCCCCACAACAGACACCCTGTGAGGTAGGTGGGGCTGAGAGAGCTCTTTTGAGGGCTACCCTTGAGAGAACAGCTCTGAGAAAACATGTGACTGACCCAAGGTCACAGCAGCAGCTGCATGCGGAGGAGTGGGGAACCGAATCCGGTTCTCTCAGATTAGAGGCCGCGCTCCCAACCACTACACCAAACTGGCAGAGGAGCATTCTGTTTTAAAGGCACGTGTTGCTGCAACGAATGAGGCGGAGAGAGGACCAAGGAAATCAACAGCTGGTGCTGAGCAGCACTGATTCAATTATAGCCCCCGAGCCACGGAGAGTCTCCAGCATTTGGCCGAAAAGGCGACAGGCTGACCGGCCATATGGCTCGCTCTGCGTCCTGCGGGGACAGTCAGAATTATAACTGATGGTTAATTAATGAGCACAGATTGCTGCTCCTTTGCGACCAGGGTGCTGCAATGTCTTCAGCCTGAGGAATCTGAAATCGTGCAAGTGCAACACTATGCGGCACGAAGGTCAGGAAACGCTTCCGCTTGTTAGGCAGCTGTGTGAGGCAGTGGAGGCCTGTCGTGCAACGCTGTGGCCTCTGTACACCAGGCCGAGCTGTAGCAGAGTCAGATTTCCTGCCCAGATTTTGGTTTTGCCGACTTGAGACTGGAGACAGATAACCCTTCCCGGAGGCAATTGCTGGGCATAGGCGTTGTGTCTGATGGTATGTACAAGCTTGTTTCTTCTGGCCTGCGTTGATCACTGGGTAAACCAAGGTTTTGGAGCCAATACAGAGATGTCGGTAGGATGAACATGCACCCCGTGGGCAATGGTAATCTTTTATGTAAGCTACTCTGAGCCTTCTCTGGCGGGCAGGGAGGGTTGTCAATCAAATAAATAAATAAAAATAAATAAATAATGGTAGCTGTGTTCCATAAGAACATAAGAGAAGCCAATGTTGGATCAGGCCAATGGCCCATCCAGTCCAACACTCCGTCACACAATGGCCAAAAATACCAGGTGCCACCAGGAGGTCCAGCAGTGGGGCCAGGACACTAGGAGCCCTCCCACTGTTGCCCCCCCCAGCTCCAAGAATACAGAGCATCCCTTGCCCCAGACCAAGAGTTCCTATTTATACCTTGTGGCTAATAGCCACTGATGGACCTCTGCTCCATATGTTTATCCAATTCCCTCTTGAAGCCGTCCATGCTTGTAGCCGCCACCCCCTCCTGTGGCAGTGAATTCCATGTGTTCATCACTCTTTGGGTGAAGAAGGACTTCCTTTTATCCGTTCTAACCCGACTGTTCAGCAATTTCATGGAGTGCCCACGAGGTCTTGTCTTGTGAGAAAGGGAGAAAAGTCCTTCTTTCTCCACCTGCTCTATCCCATGCATAAACCTCGATCATGTCACCCCTCAGCCGTCGTTTCTCCAAGCTAAAGAGCCCCAAGCGCTTTAATCGTCCTTCATAGGAAAGTGTTCCAACCCTTTTATCATTCTAGTTGCCCTTTTCTGCACTTTTCCCAATGACACACCCTGCTCGGAGGAGGAACTACAGCTCAGGACTTAATGAAATTTATATTTCTCCCTAAGCTCATGTAATCCACGTGCACATGAGAGTTCCTAACTGGTCATTCCCCCCACAAATGGGGCCCTATTTGGATTGGGAGTGAAGCACGCAAGGACAAAGTGCTTCCGCCTCCCTCCACCAGTGCCGTTTTCCCTGTTTGCCCATTGGGGGCAACCTGTTTACTGATAGGGTACATGAAAGTTCCCTAAAGGGGCACATGGAGTGACTCAGGGCCCTTTGGGTTATGATGTAGGGGAGAGGTTGAAACCCCCCCCCCCTTTTATGCACTGAGGTCTTGATCCAAATTGGGCCCCATGTGCCTGGGAACTTGAGTTTGCAGAGGGGCGTGCACAAGTACCTGTCTGTCCATTCTTTGGTATTCTTTTGGTATTTTTAAAATATGTACGTGAGGGTATGTGCATCTGGAAGTCATGGCAACCTCTGGTGACTGACCCCTCCTGGGAGGCTGGAAGTATTCAGAGAGATGGCTGAATAAAGCCTGCCCCTGTCCTCCCGACTGCTGGCATTCCAAGGAGGTCTCCCATCCAAGTCATCGCCAGAGTCGGCCCCGCTTAGCTTCCAAAATCTGATGAGAGCAGGCTTGCCTGGGCTATCCAGGTCCGGGCAGGTCTGTCCAATCTTGAGGTGGGGCCAGACCTGAGCCAAGTCATGCAGTTAAGTCATCTCTGGCCATTCACTTGCACGTCGCAGATCCAGTCCCTGGTAGGGATGGGCACAAACCGGGAAAAACTAAGTTTGGTTCAAATTTCGTGAACCATGGGCCATTGCAAACTTTTTGCTGCCTCGCAAACCTGCTCGGTTTGTAAGGCATAGAATGGCCCCCCAGCATGCTAGGGATGCCAGGCTTGTGGGAGATCTCCAGTTCACTCTCCTCTACCTGCCCTCCAGGTTTGGTGAGGACTGGATTTACGGGGTCTAAGTTCTGGCTCCCCAAACAAGGTGCCCCCAGGAAAGTGCTTTCTGGGAAATGACAGGTGCAGGTTCAGGAGTGTATGGAAGAGATCCTGTGCAAGCTAGAAACACCAGACTTACAGCAGACCTTCCCCGGATGCTCTTCTGCATGCCCTCCAAGTTTGGGGTCTCTAGCTTTCACAGGATCCATTCTGTACACTCTTGAACCTGCGCCTTTCAAAATGACTGGCAGAGATCAGTCAGGTGGGGGTGGGCTGAAACCCTGCCTTTCCATGCACCGTGGACCTGACATACGCCTGGGAACTAAGTTTCCATCTAGGGACTCCCAGAACACAAAGGCGATGGGGGATATAACCAAAGTGTAGAAAATTATTCATGGTGTCTAAATGGAGGGAAAGA
>NW_015168056.1:143976-211763 GCF_001447785.1 Gekko japonicus
GAAAGAGGACTGTTTCCTCATAATGCCAGAATTCCCCGGCACCCAATGAAATTGGTGGGTGGTCGATTTGGGACAGGTAAGAGAAAGTACTTCTTCACACAACTGGTACTTAACTTGTAGACCTAGTTGTCGCAGCCAGTCACTAAGCTGGTGGTGGAAAATGCATCCAGTCACAAGTGACTTATGACCAAAGTTCCCTCTAAGTTGCAGAGTCTTGTGAGCAAAAATTCTGCTTTGTGAGCTGCTGGCATGAAAGTTGTGAGCGAGCGATTTGGCTACTGCCTAAATTAGTTTGCTCTGGAGCCATCCCTTCCTGAGCTAAGACAACAATGTGTGAGCCAGAGGCTATAAAACTGTGAGCTAGCTCACACTAACTCAGCTTAGAGGGAACAATCGCGTTGGATCCGGGTATAACCCATTGTATTAACTGTTTTAAAGTGTTTTAATTGTATTTTATCGCACTGTTGTGCCTTGTCTTTGGTATATGGTGCATTTTGCACCTACATATTGTAAGCCGCCCTGAGCCCGCATGCGGGGAGGGCGAGGTATAAATGAAATTAAATAAATAAATAAACACTGCTTATGACAACCCGCTAGGTTTTTTGAGGAAGATGAACTGAGGTGGTTTGCCTTTGCCTGCCTCTGTGTACCAACCCTGGGCTTCCTTGGCAGTACTAACGGGGCCCATAACCTGTTTAGCTTCTGAGCTCTGACAAGATTGGGCTCGCCATCCCAGTCAGGAGACTCACTGACTTTCATGCCTTTTTAAAGAGCTCAAATAACATTCAAGGAGGAGAGCTCCATCAACGACTATTAGCCAGTGTGGCTAAATGGATCCTCCGTCTTCAGAGGCAGTGTACCTCTGAGTGTCCATTCTTGTTGGGCGACAATGGGCGGGCTGCCCACTTGCCCCATTGGTGGGCTTCCCTGAAGGGTCTGGCTATTGTAGGAAATGAAACACTGGTCCCTGAAAACACGAAGCTGACATATACCAAATTTGACCTTCAGTCCAACAAGGTCAGTATTGCCTACTCAGACTGGCAGCACTCCAGGGTCTCAGGCTGAGGTCTTTTCTACCACCTACTACCTGGTCCTTTTTAACTGGAGATGCCAGGGATTGAACCTGGGACCTTCAGCACACCAAGCAGATGCTCTGTCACTGAGCCACGCTCCTTCCCCAGCAGGGGCCCTCTCACTTCACAACACTTTTTGTCTTAAAATTGGATTCCCCCACCCTACTTGAGGCAAACCTGAGTTTCGACAGGCAAGCGTCTGGTGTAGTGCTTAAGAGCACGGACTCTAATCTGGGAGAACAGGGTTTGATTCCCCACTCCGCCTCCACAGGCAGCTGCGGGTGTGACCTTGGGTGAGTTACAGTTCTCTCTGAGCTGTTCTCCCCACCTGCCTCACAGGTTGTCTGCTGTGGGTAGGGGGAGGGAAAGGAGATGGTAAGCCACTCTGAGAGTCTGCGTGAAGGGTGGTATATAGATCCAATCTCCTCCTCCTCCTCTTCTTCTTCTTCCTCTTCTTCTTGCTCTTCTTTCTCTTCTTCTTCCTCTTCCTCCTCTTCTTCTTTCTCTTTCTCTTCCTCTTCTTCCTCTTCTTCTTGCTCTTCTTGCTCTTCTTCCTCTTCTTCCTCCTCCCCCTTCTTTTCTTCTTCCTCTTCCTCTTCCTCTTCTTCTTCATCTTCTTCTTCTTCTGTCTCATATCATTTGAGTCTCAGGATACTTTTCCCCCCTCTTCATTGTATTCTCCCTGCTCCTTACAATATCTCTTGCAAGCCCTTGGTTATTATATCAGTGCCTTAAAATTTCTTTCCACGAGTGCCATTTTGTTGCCTTTGGAAGACGTTCCAGGCTGCCAGCCTGACTCTCTACAGAGAGCTACCGAGTAACAGGCTTGCCTGTTTGCTCTTCACGCCTTCCTGAGCCCATACAAATCGCACCCTTAATAGCGATGCCGATTGGTGTCGCCAGTTTGCTGGGGGGGGGGGGGGGGGAAAAAAAAGAGAGAAAACATAATTACAGCCTTTCTCAAGATTGCCTCGCCTTCTAATTAAAAACCCGAGTCTCACGCACTGTAGGTGCGCCACTAATGTGGCAGCTCGTGTGCGCTTAATGCAACCTTATTTCGGTTTGCAGGATTAATCGGATTTTGTTATGGTCCCCAGCTGGCTTGCAGAACAGCAGAATGCCACGCTCGGAGGCCGGGCAGACGTCGTCACGGTTGACCCGAGCGTGGAAAAAGCACTCTAGAGGCAGTTTATGCCCTGTTTCCGAGACCAGCCTGAGACATTTTGCCTCCCCGTGGGCCTGCGTTGCATGATTAGAGAGGCAGGCCCCTGGCAAGAAGTCCTCCAATGCACCTCTCAAATTGGCCAGTCGAGAGAGTGTGCCTCTGCATCGTCTCTCTGCCTGCTCGACGTCTGCTCCTATCACTTTGGACCCATGCCTTAAATGGGGGCCGTGTCCTGGTTGGAGCGGGCTAACCCAACCTTGGAAGGATTTTGTGGCTTGTGGAGCAATTTTCTTTTTCTGGTGGAGCTGCCATCGTTTGCCATAATGAAGGGCCCTTCAGCTGATTGGCAGGGAGCAGGTGGCCCACCGATCAGCTTGAGGGCCCTTTAGATCTTACAGGAGGGGAGGGAGAGGGGTGCGTACCACCCCTCGCCTCTTCTCAAAAGCATTTAAACGATCCCTTTAAATGCTTTTGGGAAGAAGCAGGGGACCTTTAAGGGAGGGGCTGGCCCTTTAAGGAAGGGGTGGAGCCAATAGCCCCAGCATAGCTATGAGCCAGTGGGAGACCATCGAGGAAGTCCACGGTCGCTACGCGGAGGCAGGCAAGGGCAAACCACCTCTGAGAACCGTCTGGAGTTGCCATATGTCAGCTGCGAGTTGACCGCCCTTTCAACCGCCACCATTAAATAGTGTTAATGGAATTCAGTGTCAGCTTAGACCAATGGTGGCGAACCTATGGCACGGGTGCCAGAGGTGGCACTCAGAGCCCTCTCTGTGGGCATGCGTGCCATCACCCCAGCCAAGCCTAGACCATCATTAAAGTGTCGAATTTGCTGCCAAATAATTTTAAGTAAATGAAAGCATTTGGGATTGCTTTCCTTACTTTGTTTGGATCATCTTAAGTTAATGTATGAGTTGTTTTTTCTAAAGTAAAACCTCAGTATTCAGGTTAAATTGCCATGTTGGCACTTTGCAATAAATAGGTGGGTTTTGGGTCGCAGTTTGGGCACTCGGTCTCTAAAAGGTTTGCCATCACTGGCTTAGACTTAAAGAGGGATGAGGTGTAAGCTGAGGATTCTCTCGTGCTGTCTTTGCCCTTCTCTGTGTTCTGGGCTGGAACAGTGAGCCCTTTGCCATCTTTGAGGCTCTGGTCTGACCTCTGATCTGGTCCTGCCGAAATGCTCAGTTCCCTGTGACTCTGCAGGTATCAGGCATCACTTTACCAGGAGGAAAACCTCCTCGAATGCTCCCACTGATTCAATATAACTCTTGATACCTTAAAGACGAACAGGTTTTTAGTCTAGAAGAACCTTCTGTAGAGTAGAGCCCACTTCATCTGATGCGTTTCCCTATACTGCCTTGGCAAATCCTGGGACATTTGGGAGGCAGTGCCCGGGAGGGTGGAGTTTGGGGAGGATGTAGTGTTGCCAAGCCCCTCCTAGCAACCGGCAGGGGATGAAGAGGGTGGCTTACCAGGAGAAAGAGGAAGGCCCAGGCTACATTGCTGGCATCACACAGGAAGTGATGTCATCACTCTGCAACGTCACTGTGGCACTCTGGTATTTGGGCAAAAACGCCATGGTAAAAATGGGTTCTACCATAGAGATTTTGCCCAGATTCCAGAGCATTGCCCAGATGTCACTTGCGTGATGACATCGTTTCCTGTGTGACACCGGCAATGTGGCTTGCGCCTTCCTCTTTCTCCTGATAAGTCCCCCACTGCCCAACAGATCGATGGTGGGGGATGGGGCCTGGCAGCAGGGGGACTCCCACCTCCACTGTGGGGGGCCTGGCCACTCTAGGAGGATGTGATGTGACTTCTGGGTGACCTACTAGGAATTTTCCCTAATCTCTGTGGGGAAACTCCTTGGGTATCACTATGGAGACCAGGGGGAATTCCTTCAGTGTCACTATGGAGGCCTTTCCTCCCTCCCACTCCTGAATTTCTTGAGGGTGGGGGATTGATGCTGGGGCAAGGAATTATCTGCAGGGCCCAGGTAATTGGGAAGCCTAACTCTAACCCTATTCCTCACTAGTTTCTGTTACAAGGGGAGGGGGAGTTGTAAACAGCAGCTCAAACCAGTCCAGTGCTCGACGGCCTGTTCTGGATAATAATACTTCTCTCACATAGGTTTTGGGTGGCAATTCCAAAGACGTAATCGAGAGAGCTTGGTGTATTGAAAACAGATCAGCCAATATCATAATGCCCCTATATAAATCAATGGTGCGACCTCATTTGGAATACTGTGTGCAATTCTGGTCACCACACCTTAAAAAGGATATTATAGCTTTGGAGAAAGTGCAGAAAAGGGCAACTCGAATGATAAAAGGGTTGGAACACTTTCCCTATGAGGAAAGGTTAAGGCGCTTGGGGCTCTTTAGCTTGGAGAAACGACGACTGAGGGGTGACATGATTGAGGTTTATAAGATTATGCATGGGAAAGAGCAGGTAGAGAAAGAGGTACTTTTCTCCCTTTCTCACAATACAAGAACTCGTGGGCACTCCATGAAATTGCTGAGCGGTCGGGTTAGAACGGGTAAGAGGAAGTCCTTCTTCACCCAAAGAGTGATTAACACTTGGAATTCACTGCCACAGGAAGTGGTGGCGGCTACAAGCATGGACGGCTTCAAGAAGAATTAGATAAGCATATGGAGCAGAGGTCCATCAGTGGCTATTAGCCACAAGGTATAGATAGGGACTCTGGGGCAAGTGATGCTCTGTCTTCTTGGTGCTTGGGGGGGGCAACAGTGGGAGGGCTTCTAGTGTCCTGGCCCCACTGCTGGACCTCCTGATGGTCCCTGGTATTTTTGGCCACTGTGTGACAGAGTGTTGGACTGGATGGGCCACGGGCCTGATCCAACATTGGCTTTTCTTATGTTCTTATAGGGACTCTCGGTCTGGGGCAAGGGATGCTCTGTATTCTTGGTGCTTGGGGGGGTCACCAGTGGGAGGGCTTCTAGTGTCCTGGCCCCACTGCTGGACCTCCTGGTGGCACCTGGTATTTCTGGCCACTGTGTGATACAGAGTGTTGGACTGGATGGGCCTTTGGCCTGATCCAACATTGGCGTCTCTTATGTTCTTATGAAAGACAAGTCAAGCGGCCACGTTTCTTAAGCAGATGCTTTCGTGAGACAGGTCTCACTTCTTGAGCTGCATCTGAAGGGGACAGTTGTTTTACAAAGGTCTCACCTGTACAGACAATATATAGGATGCCCTCCGCCGTGGGGGAACACAGGGCCAGCAGAACTGCATGCCCCATGACGTTGTGCTTGCTGTCCCTTTGCAGGTATTGGCTGACCAACAAAGTGTATATTAAACGCCCAACCACCGGTCTGCTGATGTACACCCTGGCGACTCGCTTCTGTAACCGGATTCATCTCTACGGCTTCTGGCCTTTCCCCCGGGACCAGGACCAAAACCCCGTCAAGTACCACTACTACGACAGTTTGAAATACGGCTACACGTCGCAAGCCAGCCCGCACACCATGCCCTTGGAGTTCAAAGCGCTGAAGACCCTGCACCAACAGGGCGCCTTGAAACTCACGGTGGGGGGGTGCGAGGGGGCCACGTAGAGACGGGGTCCCTGGGGGCTCACTTTTCTTGACAGGAGGTCTGGGGAGGGAGAGCCCGGGAAGAGCAGCGATGGGTGGAAATGGTTTTCTTAACGCACAGAACGGGGACCCGAGTTTATAGACATGGTACCATTATATGTCTTTGGGGTTCATAAAGGGAAGCGCCAGGGGGCTGCTGGGAGACGCAGCCCGGGAGAGGGAAGGCAGTTTGGTGCAGGAGAAGAGCTTGGTTCTTGCGGCCTTCCCCCCGAAGCTTGGAAAGTCAATGTGGTCTGTATGGGTACTTTTAGCGTGACGAGTTGATGTTAGGCCCGTGTTGTGAGTGGTCTAGAATTGGTAGCTAGGATCCGTTTGGCCGGGAAGCCGGGCTTCCGGCTCGTGTTGTGTTCTTGCTTAGTGGTTTTGAGAGGGACTTGGGGGTGGGGTGGATTCCCGTGATCCGGCGAAAGAGCAGAGAGGGACCGGACGCGCGAGAAAGCTGCTGGGGGCCATTCTCTGGAAGAGTTTGCTTCCTGGGGCGTCAACTGGATCATACAACTCCAGTTTCGAGCTGTTTCTGAAACATTCTGCAGACAGTGACAATTCTTTCCGAAACTGGCTGCCGGTTTTTCAGTCGAGAGAGGCAACCGAAGATTCGTTAACGGTGAATTCGTCTTATCTTTTTTTAAAAATATACAATGAGAGAAAGCGTGAGGACCTCAAGAAAACAATGACTTTTAAGAAGAAGATTGAAAGGATTTAAGACTCTGTAGCTTGGCTTTTGAATTTTTTTCCCCCTTGTTAAGAATTGTTTGTGAAACAGGAGGGATCAGAGATGTCCTTATGGCTATAGGACGTTGGAGGCTACCAACCAAAGCTGTTGGGATCGAGGATTTCGACTTCTAGGGAGACTGTTCTCCTGATACCACTCAGAACTGAACCAAACCTCACCGGTGAAAACTAGCCGAATTTTTTTCATTTTACAACCGACTGGATTTCTTGTGGTTTGACTGGTTTCTTAATAAACCAGGTAGTTTTAATCGAGCGTTCTGTTTTTCTTTCGCCGTGGGGTTCTCACAAATGACAGAGGAGGCGGCTGGCCTGGAGCTGGATCGGGCCCCTCCATGTTGGCCGGTGTGACCCTGCCCCAAACACATGCCAGAATATCCTGTTTTGTTTGGGCCTTTGCAGGGGTCATTTTGTAGAAAAAGAGGTGCAGGAGCTCATTAGCATAACTCATTTGCATACACCCCACCCCCTGACATCACCGGAAGTGTGTCAGAAGGCAACACCCACCACTCAGGCGCCACTGGATTGTTTTTGATTGCTAGCTATTGGGAGGGGGGAGAGACATGCAGATCTGTCCTCGCAGAGGAGGGAGAGCTTGTACCTGAATAAAACTTGGTCTTAAAGGTCCCACTGGACTGTTTTGGATTGCTAGCTATTGGGGGGGGGGGACGTGCAGATCTGTCCTCGCAGGGGAGGAAGAGCTTTTACCTGAATAAAACTTGGTCTTAAAGGTGCAACTGGACTGTTTTGGACCGGGGGGGTGGGGGCTGGGGGGGGAGCTCTGCAACTTCCCTGGCTGCTTCTTGCTCTGACTGAGGGCTGCTGGGAGCAGGGGGTGGGGCTTGTTGCATGTTCCCGCTCCCTGGGCTCTTTACTGCCGGAGCTCCGTTCCTGTGCGCTCCTGCAGGAAATGACCCCTGGGCCTCTGTGTGGGAACGGCCCATAGGTGGCACCCTGAAGATCAAAGTTGGGGGGGACCATGGGGGGGGGGTCTCAAGGAGGCAATTATTTGCTTTTCCTGTTCAGATACTGTGGGTGGAGGGTGGTCTGACCTAGAGATCTCCCCAAATTACAACTGATATCCAGACAACCGAGATCAGCTCACCTAGATAAAATGGCTGCTTCGGAGGGTGGAGTCTATGGTATGACACCCTGCCGAGGTCCCCCTTCTCGCCCTCTCCAGGTTCCACAAATCCCCAGGACTTTCTCAACCTGGAGCTGGCAGCCCTAGGTATGACTTTTACCACCACACACAAGCTCTCATCCTTTAACGGAAACTTTCAGGGAGTAAGTGACTCTTTTCCCCATGAAAACATTCTTAGGTTGAGCAACATGGAGGCTGGAAGGAGAGGCAGCTCACCCCCTTGAGCGCCATCTTGGCTTGCACCCTGGACTTAATGTCTCCAGAGCCAGTTTGGTGTCGTGGTTAAGTGCGCGGACTCTAATCGGGGAGAACCGGGTTTGATTCCCCACTCCTCCACTTGCACCTGCTGGATGGCTTGTTAGTTCTGGCACAGCTGTCCATGAAAAAGAGCAGTTTCTGTCAGAGCTCTCTCAGCCCCACCTACCTCACAGGGTGTCTGTTGTGGGGAGGGGAAGGGAAAGGAGTTTGTCAGCCGCTCTGAAACTCCTTTGGGTAGTGAATGGCGGGGTATAAATCCAATCTCTTTTCTTCTCTACACATGGATGGGAAAGATATAGGGATAAACAAAAAGTGCTTTCCCTGTCAATTCCAGCTCAGCCTACATGTGGGTAAAGGTTGCAAGCAGTGTTCCCTCTAAGCTGAGTTAGTGAGAGCTAGCTCACAGTTTTTTAGCCTCCGGCTCACACATTTTTGTCTTAGCTCAGGGAGGATGGCTCCAGAACAAACTAATTTATGCAGTAGCTGAATCACTCGCTCACCACTTTAATGCAAGTAGCTCACAAAGTAGAAATTTTGCTCACAAAACTCCACAGCTTTTGAGGTAACATTGGTTGCAAGTCTGGATAGTTCACACCCAGCCCTCCCTTCCCTGCACACAGAAAAGTAGCAAGTCAAGGAAAACAGTAGGCCACACGCAGCTGTCTTGTCATCTGCATGCGGGGATGATTCTTTTGATGGAGGAGTGTTTGAATGCGCAGCTAGGGATGCCAACTCTGAGTTGGGAGATGCCTGGAGGTTTGGGGGTGGAGCCTGGGGAGGGCGGGGTTTGAGGAGGGGAGGGGCCTCGGCAGGGTACAGTGCCGTAGAGTCCACCCTCCCACGGTGGCCATTTCCTTGAGGGGAACAGATCTCTACAATCTGGAGAAGAGTTTCAGAGGGTAGCTATGTCGGCCTTCAGTAGGACAGTTAGATTCGAGTCTGGCAGCATCTTAGAGACAAACAAGGTTTTCAGTGTGTACGTTTTCGAGAGTCAATGTTTTGACCCTTGAAAGCTTACACCCCAAAGTTCTTGTTGGTCTCTAAGGTGTTATTGGACTCAAATCTAACTGGAGGAGGAGGAAGAAGAAGAGTTGGTTTTATACAGGGGTCATTTCGTAGAAAAAGAGGCGCAGGAGCTCATTAGCCTAACTCATTAGCATAACTTATTTGCATACGCCACACACCCCTGACATCACCGGAAGTGTGTCAGAAGGCAACACCCACCGCTCAGGCTCCACTGGACTCTTTTGGATTGCTAGCTATTGGGGGGGACGGGGGACGTGCAGATCTGTCCTCACAGAGGAGGGAGAGCTTGTACCTGAATAAAACTTGGTCTTAAAGGTGCCACTGGACTGTTTTGGGCTGGGGGGGGGCTCTGCAGCTTACCTGGCTGCTTCTTGCTCTGACTGAGGGCTGCTGGGAACAGGGGGTGGGGCTTGTTGCATGTGCCCACCCCCTGGGCTCATTACTGCTGGAGCTCCGCTCCTGTGCGCTCCTGCAGGAAATGACCCCTGGTTTTATACCCTGCCATTCATCCCGCAAAAGAGTCTCAGAGTGGCTTACAATCATCTTCCCTCCTTCTCCCAATAACAGACACCCTGTGAGGTAAGTGGGGCTGAGACAGCTCTTTCGAGGACTGCTCGTGAGAGAACAGCTCTGCGAGGATGTGACTGACCCAAGGTCACCTAGCTGGCTTCATGTGGAGGAGTGGGGAATCAAACCCAGGTCTCCAGATTAGAGTCCGCCGCTCTTAACCACTACCCCAAACTGTAATTCTGGGTGATCTCCAGGCCCCACCTGGGGTTTGGCAAACTTTTTACGTGCCCACATGCAATGTTCCCTCTAAGCTGTGGAGTCTCGTGAGCAAAAATTTTACTTTGTGAGCTACTGGCATTTAAAGTTGTGAGCCAGCGATTTGGCTACAGCATAAATTAGTTTGCTCTGGAGCCCTCCTTCCTGAGCGAAGACAAAAAGGTGTGAGCCAGAGGCTAAGAAACTGTGAGCCAGCTCACACTAACTCAGCTTAGAGGGAACACTGCCCACATGCCTGTATCGGCAGAGGCTGAACAAAAAGTTACCTCCCGGCTTTCTTAACGGAGTAAACTTTCCGCTGAGGTGAGTTTACAGTAACCTTGAGTCTTCGCAGCTGGAACATGATGGATTGTGTGTTTGCGGAAGGGAGGAGGTACATCAATGAAAATGAACTAACGGGCACCAAAAAGCCTTTGCGCGTAATGATCAGCGAGTCCGTGGAATTAATGATTTCATTAACTGGCATTCAAAGAGCACCCTTCTTGGGGATTCTTGCGTGACGGGGAGGAGGGAGGGAGGGGTGAGGCGGCCAAGGTGAACCCCCCCCCTCCAGAAGCCAACTTTTCAAATCTCTTCTTCTTCTCTTCCCTCCTACTCCAGGAGGGTGACTGGAGCCGGTGGACATTTGAATCACAAAATAAAATAAAACAAAGGTGCAATTAAAAAAAATAGCAAAACCAACAGCCGGAATTGAGGCAGGGGACAGATATCCAAACCTGGGAACTTTTCTTCCTTATTGGCAACCTGTTCTCTGCCCTTTGATCAATAGGGTTGAGATGAGTGCAGAGGCAAATTGTTTGTTGGTCTGCAAATAAAGATGGTTTTCCCCCACATGTGGATCAGCATGTTTTTTAAATGGAAAGGATTTGTTAGACAAATGCCTCTGAGCTTGAACAGGGCACATTTCCCTCTCCACTGAATGGATCTTATTTGGGCTGAAAAGTGGCACACAGACGTTTTAAATACTCTTTTTAAAAAGATAAAGAGCTGTTGAACTACAATAGCCAAGCGCCCCAGGGACTTTCAAAGTAAGCCACATTTCAAAAGAACTTCCTGACAGAGCAGTTCCTCAGTGGAACAGGCTTCCGCAGGAGGTGGTGGGCTCTTAGGGCTGCCAAGCCGCGGCGGGGGATCTGCACGTCTTCACAGGATCCCTGCTGCAGGGGACAGCGATACGCATTGCACTACCGTCGCCAGGGGGTTGGACTAGATGACCCTGGAGGTCCCTCCCAACTCTATGATTCTACTAGCTCAGGGGCAGCCAGACTTGCTTAACATAAGAGCCACATAGAATAAACATCAGATGTTTGAGAGCTGTGTGCCATGAACAAATATTACACATATTTTTATTGGAAAATATGCAGATTTGCTGTTTATTAACATTAAACGAGACTGCCAAAAATAAAAACAAAAGGGGTAAAAACCGATATTGATCCAATGATATTTATTTGTCCAATGATATTTGTAGGTGGGGGGGGACTTTGAGAACGCATTTAAAGTTGCTTTCTTTCCCTGCTCCCCCCTGCCTCAAGCCTACCCAGGAAGGTGAACTGGCTGGGGAAGGGAAGACATCGGGGAAGGGGGGGGCATCGGGGAGAGGAGGCACGCCTCCCCTTCCCTTCCCCAGCCACCCTTCTGGGAGCCACACAATATGTGTGAAAGAGCCGCATGTGGCTCCCGATTCACAGTTTGACCACTCCTGTACTAGCTATACATTAGGTCATGCAGGGCTCTTTTTGTAGAAAAAGCCCAGCCGGAACTCATTAGCACCCCTGATGACACAGCTCATTAGCATATTAGGCCACACCCCCATGTTACCAGAAGTGTGCTCATCCAGCCACACCCACCTTTTGCCTCTTATTCTGTTTACCCTGTTTGTTGTCAAAACCCAGGACCTTTTTTTGTAGCAGGAACTCCTTTGCATGTTAGGACACACACCCCTAACGTAGCCAATCCTAATGAGTTCCTGCTGTTGGGTGTGGTCTATTATGCTAATGAGTTCCTGCTGGGCGTGGCCAACTCGGGAGCCAGCCGGAACTCCGTTCCTGTGCGTTCTTGCCCAAAAATAGCCCTGAGGTCATGAATCCATAGTTACCAGATATTTCCCTTCTGACCTGAAGTCAAGCAGCAGTGCAGGTCTCTCTGCCCAGAAAGCATTTCGCCAGGCAGTGCCTGGTTGGTTCAGACGTTGACTCAGCGTCCCTCATGAGCGCTGTGTCGGCTAGCTATGAACAAAGGCCAGAAAGATTAACGTCCTTAAGGCCTAAGGTTTGAGTGGGCAGGGCCCTTTTGCCCAATCGAAAATCAGGCCAGAGGAGTTACGTTGGACATGAACCTGTTACAACAGACGGCCCAGGAGAGGGCACATTATGGTTATCTGCAATCTAACCTATCCCTGGGGTAGTGTAAATCACGGCACCCACTGAGGGTTTGTTCTATACCTGAATTGTTATCCCAAAGTCACAAGGTCGATTTGCCGGCCCTTCAGTAGAAAAGGCCAGTTATTTCCCATTCGGTCTCTTCAACACATTTGCAGGCCGAGGGATTAATTATGAAGCCCGGTTTTTAACAAAAGAACAAGACATTGAACTAAAGGGTCCAATTTCTTGGCAGGACGGACTACAGCAAGAGCAGCCCGCTGAGCAGCCACAAACGGGTTGGCGAACAGACAAAATAAAGCAAAAGCCCAGTGGCCCCTTAAAAACTTCACATTGATTTCTGTATGGGCTTTTGTGAGTCACGCTCAGTTCGTCAGATATACGGAGATCAGACTGTGAACGAACTAACTCAGACTGTGAATGAACAAACTCAGCGACCTCTCAGCAAACATCACGGAAGGCAGTGCATTGAGCTATACGATGAATAGAGAGTCCAGGGGTCCCAAAACATTGCTTAGGTGGCAGCTGCCACCACGGCCCAAGGATCTTCACTGTGTGACTGAAGCTAAGCTGAGGCAGCCATTTTGCGGTTGGCTCTACTTCCCGCGGCGGCCATTTTGTGGCAGCCATGTTACGGCTGCACCCACCACACTGCGTCAGAATTCCAAAGTCCCCACAGGCTCAAAAAGGTTGGGGACCCATGAGATAGTCTGTTGGAAAACCGGATCCCTCTTTGCGACTGGCGAACAAGAGTGGAGTTGAAGTTGTGGGTGTCTGAGAGCCAGTTTAGTGTAGTGGTTAAGAGCGGCAGGACTCTACTCTGGAGAACCGGGTTTGATTCCCCAGTCCTCCACATGAAGCCAAATGGGTGACCTTGGGTCAGTCACAAGTTCTTTCAGAGCTTTTCGCTCAAGGGCAGTTCTCGAGAGAGCTCTCTCCGCCCCACCTGCCTCACAGGCAGTGTTCCCTCTAAGCTGAGTTAGTGTGAGCTAGCTCACAGTTTTTTAGCCTGCAGCTCACAGATTTTTGTCTTTGCTCAGGAAGGATGGCTCCAGAGCAAACTAATTTATGCAGTAGTCCAATCGCTCGCTCACAACTTTAATGCCAGGAGTTCACAAAGTAGAATTTTTGCTCACAGGATTCCACAGCTTAAAGGGAGCATTGCTCACAGGATGTCTGTTGTGGGGAGGGAAGGCGATTGTAGGCCGCTCTGAGATTCCTTCGGGTGGTGAAGAGTATAAAAACCAACTCTTCTTATTTATCCTGAGTATAGACAAACATTTTGAGCCACCTGAGAACAGCTCATCTTTCCCCCCCTAAACTCATCAGAAAAGCTTGTAAGCAGTGTTCCCTCTAAGCTGAGTTGGTGTGAGCTGGCTCGCAGTTTTTTAGCCTCCGACTCAGGCATTTTTGTCTCCGCTCAGGAAGGAGGGCTCCGGAGCAAACTGATTGATGCAGCAGCCAAATCGCCTGCTCACAACTTTAATGCCAGTCGCTCACAAAGCAGACTTTTTGCTCACGAGACTCCACAGCTTAGAGGGAACATTGCTTGTAAGTACTGACCGGAACTGGGCCATCACTTGTCTCAACCAGGGCTCCCAGAAGAGGCATGACTGCGGCCATTTTGAAAGTCTGTAAATGCCGGAAGAGACTCATGGCAGACCGATGACAATTAACACCCTTCTCAAGAGGAGGCAATTCACCTTGCTGTATCCTGCCAAGATGAATCAGAAACTGGTATATGTGGGAGTTGAACTTTGAACAGCTGGTCTCTCATCATTTGAAATGCAAATCAATTCTCCCTACAGGCGAGAGAGATGTCTGTGAACCTCACGCCCCAAGCTCTGTGGAGTTATCCCTCTGGAATTTGTTGTGGCTATTGGAGAAGACAGCAAAGGAGCCAGGTCTGGTCCATTCCCACCATGGGTTTGATTCCCCAAAGGTCTGTAGGTGTCCAGGAGAGAAAGGAATCCTGTCTCTTTAATAGAGGCTTCATATGTGGAAATGAGCAGGTCACAATTTTCGTGGCACGGAGGTCATTCAAATCAGAGAGGGGGCGAAATCCCATGAAGCTTCTGTTTAACAGGCCAGGCCAAAAAAATTTCTCCAGGTTGCTGGCAACCCTAGCAAAAGGGAAGAAAGAGACACGTAGAAGAGATATAAAGGGTGTGGCTGGTTGGTTGGCTGGCTGGTTTAAGCGGCTAAACCGAGAGGTAGAAAATGTAGCCAATCTTGGCCCCGGTCACACGGGCCAGATAGCGCGAGGGGGAGGTGTGGCTTTTCGCGCCGGCGCAATTTAACGCGCCAGAACGTGCTCAGCCGCCACGGCGGCAAATCGGGGTTTTTGTTTGTCGCCGCATGTTTCCGGCGGGCGTCAACACGGCGAGAGGAGCGTGATTGAGCGATCACACGTAGGTATTCCGCTGATGGCCCGTAGCAAACCGTTTGCTAGTAGGCTTTCCCAGGTATTTTTTAACTCCGGATCTTTGGGCGGAGGCTACGGATCGGCAATGGGTGTGCTACGCTTGCCAGGTGTGTCCTTGTGATCGCGCCCGTATACTCCGCCCAACATTTGTGCCTTTCTGGCGCAGGGCTTTTTTGGTAGAAAAAGCCCAGCAGGAACGCATTAGCATAATAGGCCACACCCAACAGTAGAAACTCATTAGCATATCAGGCCACACCCCCAACAACACAGCTCATGAACATATTAGGCCGCACCCCCATGTTACCAGAAGTGTGGTCATCCAGCCACACCCACCTTTTGCCTCTTATTCTGTTCACCTTGTTTGTCTTCAATACCCAGGGCCTTTTTTTGTAGCAGGAACTCCTTTGCATGTTAGGCCACACACCCCTAAGGTAGCCAATCCTAATGAGTTTCTGCTGTTGGGTGTGGCCTATTATGCTAATGAGTTCCTCCTGGGCGTGGCCAACTTGGGAGCCAGCTGGAACTCCGTTCCTGTGCGTTCCTGCCCAAAAATAGCCCTGCTCCTGCGGCAAATCCTCCGTGTGACGGGGGGCCCTTCTTGAGCACTTCTAGGGTTGCTGGCTCCAATTTGGGAAACTCCTGGAGATTTGGGGATGGAGTTTGGGGAGGACAGGGACCTCAGTGGGGTACAGTGCCATAGAGTCCACCCTCCAAAGCAGCCGTTTTCTCCAGAGGGACCAATAAATCACACTGCAGTCATCTAAGATGGAGGTAGGGTTGCCCGCTCCGGCTGGGAAAATGCCTGGAGATTTTGTGGGTGGAGCCGGTGGAGGCTGGGTTTGGGGAGGGATTTCAGCAGGGCTCAGTGCCGTAGAGCCCACTCTCCAAAGCAGCCATTTTCTCCGGGGGAACTGGTCTCTGCCATCCATAGATCAGTTGTAATAGCAGATGATCTCTGGGCCCCACATGGAGGTTGGCAATCCAAGCTGGAGGCTACCAAAGCACGTTATGGTGAAAAATTATGGTGAAAACCGACGTTTGGGATTTCCCTCCCTCCTAATTCTACTAGTCGTGGGGCGGGGACCAGAGCTAGGAAGGACAGTCAACTCCCGGCCCTTAGAAAGCTTCCTCAGTCACCTGTCTGGCTCATTGTCCGCTCACCTTCGACCATGAGGACTAGGAACCTGTTCCTTAGCAACAAATAGAAGCTCAGATGTTTTGGACAGGTGAGTTCAGTACTACACACACACACTGCCCCGTTCACAGCAGTCCTCTGGAATCACAACCTGCACATAACCGTCCTTTTCTGTTCTGCATTTGAGAGAAGAATCTTCCAATTCCCAAGAGAGAGCCTTGGGCTGATAAAAGTGAGAAAGCTAGGCTTGGCATAGCACAGAAGTGAAGAGACTGGGTACAAATGAGCAGGGCTTTTTTTGTAGAAAAAGCCCAGCAGGAACTCATTAGCATAATAGGCCACACCCAACAGCAGAAACTCATTAGCCTATTAGGCCACACCCAATGTTACCAGAAGTGTGGTCATCCAGCCACACCCACCTTTTGCTTCTTATTCTGTTTACCTTGTTTGTTGTCAAAACCCAGGGCCTTTTTTTGTAGCAGGGACTCCTTTGCATGTTAGGCCACACACCCCCAATGTAGCCAATCCTAATGCGTTTCTGCTGTTGGGTGTGGCCTGTTATGCTAATGAGTTCCTGCTGGGCGTGGCCAACTCGGGAGCCAGCTGGAACTCCGTTCCTGTGCGTTCCTGCCCAAAAATAGCCCTGCAAACGAGGGACTCCCCAAGTCAAGTCTCGGCTTCACCTCAAGCTCATTACGTGGCTTTAGACAACCCGCCACCCTTCTCAGCCCCTCCCATCTGCATTGTGTGGATAATAAGACCAGCCTACCTTGAAGAAGAAGGAGAGAAGAGATCAGATTTATACCCCACCCTTCACTACCCGAAGGAGTCACAGAGCGGCTTACAACCTCCTTTCCCTTCCCCTTCCCACAACAGACACCCTGTGAGGTAGGTGGGGCTGAGAGAGCTCTTTTGAGAACTGCTTGTGAGAGAACAGCTCTGAAAGAACTTATGACTGACCCAAGGTCACACCAGCAGCTGCATGTGGAGGAGTGGGGAATCAAACCCGGTTCTCCCAGATTAGAGTCCACGCTCCTAACCACTACACCCAACTGGCTCTTACACGGCTCATTGTAAGGATCACCTCGATACAGCATGTGAAGAAATGCATTTTTCTCCTGGAGGGAGGTTGGCAGGCAGTGGACTACCCCTCCCTTCTCCCCCCCTAAAGAAAGGGCAGGGTTGGTTCAATGGCATGCCAGATTGTAGCCATAGAAATGCTAATGACCTGGCTGGGAGAGTCCACTGAGGGACTTGGTGCTACCTGGGGATGCCTCCAGGTGAGTCCTGGATATTTCCCAGAATGCCTTCCAGGAGGGTACCCAGAATGCACCTGGGTGATCCAGGATGCATCTTGTGACCTGGACAGACCAGGTCAAAAGGGGTGGAGGGAGTAATATAAAGTGGGTGGAGACAGAGGCTTAGCAAAGCTTCCCTGCAAGGGGAAGGCGGTCTCTTTTTTCCCTTGGGATGTTGAACTGAGCAGACCTCTTGTCTAAGGTTGGAAGCAGGCCACCATTTTGGACTGTGTGGTCTGTCTGGATGCCTGCAGGGAGCCGGAAGGAAATAGAAGCACTTTAGGGACATTGTAACACTGCTGTGGTGGCTCAGTGGGTAAGACGCTGAACGGCAGGCTGGAAGGTCGGTAGTTCGGCAGTTTGAGACCCGAGTGCCGCATGATGGAGTGAGCTCCCGTCTCTGGTTCCAGCTCCTGCCAAACTAGCAGTTTGAAAGGTAGAAACTGCTAGTAGATAAATAGGTGCCACTTCAGTGGGAAGGTGACAGCATTTTGTGTGCCTCGGCGTCTAGTCATGCCGGCCACATGACCACGGAAACGTCTTCGGACAGCGCTGGCTCTTCACCTCAGAAAGGGAGATGAGCATCGCAACCCTAGAGTCGGGTTCGACTGGCTTTCGAGCAAGGGAAACCTTTTCCTTTACCTAACTTTCCAAGATTAGGTGCCTGCTCTAATTAGAAAGAGGGACAGAAGGACTGCGCTTATTCCCAGTTTCTTTATTTCTGTATGGCTGATCTGGTATGGTGCTAAAGGATGCTTGTAAACTTTTCCTCTCTTTAATAAATATTTTAATCTATCGATGCTGGCAGTTAATCCCTATACCACTTCGCGCCCCACCCGCTTTTGGATATGCTATCGTGCGTGGAGACCCCCAGGGAAGTAGTAAGGGTGCCCATTGCCAACCCTCCAGGGGAACCCCAAAGGAGTCAGTAGGCCCCGTGGTAACCAGGCCCTGGGTAGCAGGAGGCGGCGGAGCCTCAGAGTGAGGAGGGAAGCTGGGAGTCTGTCCCTCCTAGCAGGGAACCCCCAAGAGGACAGTGGTGGCAGGGAGTACCCTAGTGAAAGGAAGAGGGATAACTCCCGCCAGGAGTTGGCACCTGCCAGGGAGGGGGTGGGCAGAACAGGCTCCGCAAGGCAAAGTAGGCCTGTCCTGCCACAAGGTCCTTCGAACACTTGAAAGAACGCTGCAGCCACAATCCTGATCCTCTTTTCCCTTGTTTTTATTCTTCTGCTCTCGTACATTTCTTTTCTCCCTCCCTCTTTAACTATCTATTTGGTGAGATTATTCCAACGTCCCCCATTTCCCGAGGGATCTTCCGCTCATCCCGCTGTGTGGCTTCACTGGTTAATGTGGGCCTCCACGATCTTCGCCGTCATCATCCTCTCCCAGTCGAGGGTGGTGTGGGTGATGGGCAGCTGCCGGCGGAAAGCCTTCACGTAGGTGTTCTTCATTTTCTGGTACTCTTCCATCAGCCCGTTCTGGACCTGGTTCTCTGCCTTCTCCACCAGCTTCACAAACTCTCGGGCCGTCTGGGCTTCGTCGGTGACCAGAAGGGTCTCCTCCACATCCCGAGTGACGTTCAGGTGGACGTTGCCGTCCTCAAAGTAGTGCGCCTGAACCATGATGGTCCCGGTTACCTCGGTGGAAGTGGAGGCGGGAGTCAAGGCGAAAGTCCATTCGGACTTCCACAGGCCGTTCCAGAAGGCCGAGGGCTTGTGCTGGTGGCTTTCGATGCACGCCACAAAGATCCTCCTGACGGCCGTGTCCTTAATGAAGACGCTGCAGAGCCCCTCGGGGTAGCACTCGTTGACGTAGGCCTTCAGGGACTCGTGGAGCTCCCGCCTCCACTGTTCGCCTTTCTCGTCTTCCTCAGGGTGGGCCTGGAAATCGGTCGGCTTCCTCTTCAGGTGGTCGTACTTGAAGGAGGCTTGGCTCTGAGGGTCCAGGAAGCGGTTCTCCTCGAGCTCGTTGTGGCGGGTCAGCAGCACCTCGCAGCCTTCTGCTCTGACGGGGGTGAAGTGGTCCTTGTTGTGGACGGCGTAGAAGCCGGAGGCCTCTTCGCACATCAAGCCATCGTCTTCCACCAGGGCACGCAAGTCGCTGAAGGCCGTGTCGAACTCTCCCGGCGGGGCCTGCTTCAAGAGCCGGCTCACCGTCTGTACCGTCTCTTGCCTGTCCAGGGGTGCGGGGTGCTCCGTGGAGCACTGTTCTGTCGACATGGTGCGCTCTCTTGAAACACCGGAAGTAGCTGTCCTGAAGAGGGAAAGAACCCCAAGAACTGCCTTGAGTGACATAAGAACATAAGAGACGCCAAGGTTGGATCAGGCCAAAGGCCCATCCAGTCCAATACTCTGTGTCACACAGTGGCCAGAAATACCAGGGGCCCTCAGGAGGTCCACCAGTGGCTGGTTTCCCGCTTCTAATGTATTTGAAGGAAGTTTTATTGTTGGTCTTTACTTTTTTCGCTATATGCTCCTCATATTCCCTTTTTGCCTGCCTGACCACAGACTTGCATTTTATTTGCCACAGCCTGTGTTCTGTTTTATCGGCCTCACTGTAACTAGCTTTCCACATGAGAACATGACATGAGAATAGGGCTGCCAAATGCCCCCAGGGGGGCGGAATTCCCTCCGGTTTCGAGCCCCGATTCCCGCTCCTGCGGAATCGGAGCCCGGGGGAAACCCCACCCCCGCATCCGCGTCACTCGGAAGTGACGTCGGATGCTGGGGGCGGAGCCACGCCATTTGAGGGAGAACAACTGCTGCCAAACTTCGCCATAGGGACTAGGGGTGGTGGCAGGCGGGAAATGAAAACAAACAAAGAAACAGTGGTGTTGCATCAGCTGCATGGCATCAACCCCGCGATTTCTGACAGGTGTTGGGGAAATTGTGGGCGCCGTGGCACCCATATTCATTGTTGGTGGGAGTGTCCCAAGGTTCAGATCTTCTGGAGAGAAGTCAATGCCCAAATATTTCTAATTACAGGTTGCGCCCTCCAACTGCAACCCTCTTGTTCCTCCTGAACCATTGGAGTCATTCTGCCCCTAATGGGCTTATGAAAGAGCTAACAGAATTATGTCTTGCGGCTGCTAGGAATGTTATTGCATTTCACTGGAAATCTAAGAAGACGTTACAACTGAGTGATTGGTATCTGGAATTGTGGGACTTTTTTCTACAAGACAAGGTTTCCACTGGTATCCTTCGATCTGAAAATCAACCCGTTCCTGACAGTCTCCAAGAAAAATGGATGCCCCTCTTAGAAGCGTCAGCAACACATAAAATTCACACCTCCCTGTTTGCTCTACATAAACATCAGGATCTGCTTTCTTATTTTTAACTGTTTTTTTAAAATTTAATTAAAAAAAACAAAAAAACATCTCTGCAAAAAAAGAAAAGAAACAGTGGTGCTGCAGGTCTGATGATGTCACTTCTGGGGAAAACCTGGAAGAGATGGCAGGTAGCTCTAGGAATCATGTTTTACCATAGAATTTCTGGCAATTCCTAGAGCTACCAACCACTGCTTCTGGGTTTGCCCGGAAGTGACATCACCACACCTGAGGCGACACCCCCAACTGTCCTGCTGGTTGCTCGGCCTGGCCATCCGAACCCTTCTTGGATCAAGGAAGTGATTCTTCAGACCTGCCTGAGAATGGATTCAGAACATGGGTGTCCATCACACAACCACAGCACTCCTCATACGATAGCTTGGTCGCCTGACGGCAACTCACATAATGGAAATTTGGGAGACCACCACCGAGAGGGGAAAGCGTGCAAGAGGAGTCTCCAGCTCATTCCTCGGGGCCGTCACAAATGACAGTGCCGCCTAGTGATTAAATGGTAGAGCTGTTTGTTGCAAGGCATCTTTTTCATCTATCCTAATGAGACTCTCTGTGTAAATGGGGTGTTAATCGGTTGTCTGGAGTGACCAATGACCCTGGACCAACCCATGAATGATACACTCATTTGGAAAGTGCCAGTGAGGGAGGCCCCTTAAGGATCTGACATCCGGACAGGGCCGGCTCACTCACTAGGCGAACTAGGCGATCGCCTAGAGCGGGCCGGCCTTTAGGGGCGCCAAGCTGCACCCGGCCCCGTACTCTGGGAGTTTCTTGATTATTTGTGTTTTTCATTCTTCCTAAAACGCATTTATTTTTTAAAATTGGTGGGCACGGGGGGGGGGGCAGAAGGGTTCCATGCCTAGGGTGCAAAAAAAGCTGGAGCCAGCCCTGGCAAACCCCCGCTTCAAGGTGGTGTAGTGGTTAGAGGGTTGGGCTAGGATCTGGAAGGCTCAAGGTCCGAATCCCCACTCTGCCATGGAAGCTTGTTGGGTGACCTCAGGCCAGTCACATAGTCCTAACCTAACCTACCTGCCATGGTCGTTGTGAGGAGGGGAAGCCTATACTGCAAGTTGCTTTGGATCCCCATTGGAGAGAAAAGTAGGATATAAATATCTAAATGAATAAATAGACTACCTGACTGGTCAAGAAAGCCAAACGAAACACATCCACAATGATTTCTACCGCTCATTTGAGCAGTTCAAGCGGATTATGAGAGACTTCAGATCTGACCTGTCTCGTTGCTTTTTTTTTTAAGCAAAGTCTTTAGCAAAACGGAACACTTAATGAGCCCCTTAATGAGCCCCTTTGCCTAATTAGCTAAGTGGGAGACGTCTAGATGAGAACTTACAAGCAGAGTAGAACAGGATTTCGATCTGGGCTTCAGTACGTAACGCACAGAGCATTTCAAACGGGTCTGGTTTCAGCACAGCTTTCAGAAAATGCAGATATTAAGATATTAAGAATGTCCTAAAATATTCGACCTAGCAGTTCGAAAGCAAGAAATTGCAAGTAGATAAATAGGTACCACTTCGGTGGGAAGGTAACAGCGTTCCGTGCGCCTCGGTGTTTAGTCATGCCGGCCACATGACCACGGAAACGTCTTCAGACAACGCTGGCTCTTCGGCTTTGAAACGGAGATGAGCACCGCAACCCTAGAGTCGGACTCGACTGGCTTTCGAGCAAGGGAACCTTTACCTTTAAAATATTCAAATGTTTCCCATCTTTAGTTAGGAGTGCAAGATGAAGGTTCTGAAGTTCAGCGGGAAGAAATCCCGTTCCTCTTTGGGATTTTTAAACCTGCCGGCGAGTTGTTTGCCCCAAGCTTTTGTTCTATCAGGGAGGAGTTTTATGTCATGATTCCTGGTTCCCCATACCATCCTGGTGCTTCCGTGCACATCCTGGGTAGTCCCCATTTCCCCTGTGATCTTTCCCAAACCTGTTTTGCTATGATGGTTTTGGAAAGGTAACAGTAAAGCTAAGGCAGCATCCATACAGATGGGAACGTCGGGGGTCTTCCCAGTCCTGCCCACATGGACACCATTTTCCTTTCCCCAGTCATCTGTGGCGGCCATTTTCCCCCTCACCACCAGGAGGCTTTGTAAACAATTGGCAACGTACACCCCCGGGAGAGCATTATTCTCTGCTGGTGATCCCTGGCCCGAGAGACATCCGGCAGTCCTCAACCAAGCCTAGGGCTTTCTCGGCCCTGGCCCTCAACCTGGTGGAACTTTCTGCCAAATAACATCAGGGCCCTGCGGGGTCTTGTGCAATTCCGCAGGTTTTCCGCCAGGCTTTTGGTCGAGGACTGCAATGGCTTTCATCATGGCTGGCACCTTTCCTGGACCTCTGTCCCCTGAAGGATTGATTTAACTCCTCCTCCCCGTACCTATGAGGCACTAGGGTTGCCAAGTCCCCCCGGGGGGGTGGGGAAACCCCCGCCTGAGAGGCCCGTTCCCCACCGGGTGTGGATCGGGACGCCCGGGGGGACCCCCCACAAAGCGCACGATGTGCCCAGCGTGAACACGTCACCCGGAGGTGACGTAATCGCGTCGGGCACGTTGCAGGGGGACGTTCTATCACCCAAGGGAAAACTCTATGGTTTTCCCTCGACTGATTGTAGCCCTGCCCCCAACATGCCCGGCGCGATTACGTCACCTCCGGGTGACGTGATTGCGGCGCACACGCGCGCAGCGCGCATGCCAGGAGACTCCAGGGGAAATCCAGGAGTCCCCCCGCTATTCCAAAGGTACGACTTGGCAACCTTATGAGGCACCCACAGGCTGGAAATGGGAGGGAACCTTTTTTTTAAAAAAACTGCCACTTGATTTTAATTAATGAATTATATCTGCTGCAAATGGTTTTTATGGCTTTTATTGTTTTAATTCTGTACATTTCATAGAGCCCCACAGTTGTGGGGATTGGGGGATCCAAAAATGTGATCAAATAAATAAATATAATTGTGTTATAATGCTACATCGGTGTTCCCTCTAAGCTGAGTTAGTGTGAACTGGCTCACAACTTTTTTAGCCTCCGGCTCACACATTTTTGTCTTAGGAAGGATAAGGCTCCAGAGCAAACTAATTTATGCAGTGGCCGAATCACCTGCTCACAACTTTAATGCCAGTGGCACACAAAGTAGAATTTTTGCTCACAAGACGCCACAGCTTAGAGGGAGCATTGGCTACAATTATCTCTCTCTGAAGTCAGTCGGTTTCGAGCCCTTTTCCTTACTGAGTCACACCTTTCCCTAATCCGTCCGATCTTTTTCTTTTTTTAAAAGAAATCGATGTCAACGTGACATTTTGCCTCTGATCATTCCCAAACTTATTTTGCTTTGATCGCTTTTCGCAATATCACAGCAACGCCCGGGCAGCATCCGTGGCAGATGGGAAACTCTGGATCTTCCTGGTTCTGCACACATCGGCACCGTTTTCCCTGCCCCAAGCCCCCCCCCCCCCCCCCCCCCCCGTGGCCGTTTCTTCCCTCCAGAGAGCTTGTTAAAACGCCTTATTTGGAAAGTGGCTGTTTGCATCTAGTTCTCCTGGTTATCTGAATGGGCAGTAGTTCCACTTTAATGTGCTGTTTCTAGTCCCTCGGCCACATATAACAGCTTCAGAGGTGATAGTTGCACAAAGGCAGTAAGTATCCTGTGACTAGAACAAAGTCTGAGTCCAGTGGCACCTTTGGGACCAACAGGATTTTGTTCAAGGTATAAGCTTTCTTGTGCATGCACACTTCCTCGGATATAGTGGGGTGGAGTGAAGATGGTTTAACAGTCATCTGACAACGTTTATAATTGTACGGTATTTTTTAAAATTATAATTATACAGTGCTGGAGAAGACTCTTGAGAGTCCCTTGGACTGCAAGGAGATCAAATCAGTCCATCCTGAAAGAAAGCAACCCTGACTGTTCCCTGGAAGGCCAGATAATGAAACTGAAGCTCAAATACTTTGGCCACCCAATGAGAAGGGAGCCCTCAGTGGAGAAGACCCTGATGCTGGGAAAGATTGAAGGTCAAAGAAGAAGGGGACGGCAAAGGATGAGATGGTTAGACAGTGTCATTGATCCAACAAACATGAAATTGAGCCAACTTCAAAGGACAGCGGAAGACAGGAAGGCCTGGCGGGATCTGGTCCATGGGGTCGCAAAGAGTCAGACTCGACTGTGCGACTGAACAACAAAATTTTATGATTTTACGTGTAAATTGTCGTTTTAATATTGGTTTAATTGTATATTTAACTGTTGTACACCGCCCTGAGCCCATTGGCGAAGGCGGTATATAAATCTAATAAAATAAATAAATAAATATGATAGTGTTATAACCCCACAAAGATCTCTCTCTTAGGGTCTCTGAGGCGAGTCAGTCTCCGGCCCTTTTCGTTATGGAGATATGCCTTTCCCTAATTCAGCTAATCTTTTTTTCCTTTTACAAAAAAACCCCCCAACACCAGTGTGACATATTTTAGCCATCAGTCCTGTAGTTCCCACGCGTGAGGAGGTATTTCCTTTGGTCCGGTGGGGCCGTTGGCGTTGCACTATTACGACGTGAGACAGAGTCTCCACAATGTTCGTAATTTGCTACGTTTTTGCTCCCCCCCCCCCAGAATGACTTTATTTCTTTTAATTGTGCCCTATTTCAACAGTCCCGGACTCTGGACAGCGAGAAGAGGTCCCAGAGGATTTACCTGGCTGACGTCTCTCCAACGGCTCAACTCTCAAACGATATTTCCAACTGGCAAATTCTGTGTTTCCATAGCAACTAGGAGATATCCGGGCTGCCTTTTGTGCGCGAGGCCCTTGGAATGGTGGCATCTCTCGCAAGTCACACACACCAGAGCAAAGGACTCACAACGCACATTAAGGCAAGATCTACACATGGTTGAAGACTGCCTGACAGGCCCATAGCTACAGTGGGGCTTTTAGGGGTCCGCCCCCTTTCTTAAAGGCACTGACGCACAAGAATTTCTACTGTAAATGCCTTTTTCAGTCATCCTTCAAGCAGAGTGGGGTGCTGCAGTTGACTAATTCCCGCACTGGGCAAGGGGGTTGGAGTAGGTGACCTCTAGGATCCCTTCTAACTCTGGGTCAAGAAACTCGTCTACTTTAGGAGAGTTTTTCTGCCTAAGTGTTAGCCTTCTTGACTCTAGAAGTCATCACCGCCCACCTGCCGGCTTGTTCTCAGAATTGTTGCTCAGGCTGGCAGAAGAGATGAACTTGCAGCAGCTGAGGACTGTCCTCTAAAGTGGTTGACAGCTTGCAACTTAGAGGTCTATCCTGGCCACAGCTTTCTATTGGCTCAATGGCTTTTCTTTCTGCACAGAGAACTTCAGCCTCACCAGGGGGGGGAAATTGCCCCAAAAGCAGAGACGGCTCCAGCTTATTTTGCACCCTAGGCGAGGATCCCTTCTGGGGCCCCGTGCACCCACCAATTGTCAAAACTAAATGCATTTTAGGAAGAATGAAAAAGACAAATAATCAAGAAACTCCCGGAGTACAGGGCCAGGTGCAGTTTGGTGCCCCTAAGGGTCGTCCTGCTCTAGGCGATCGCCTAGTTCGCCTAGTGAGTGAGCCGGCCCTGCCCACAAGCCACAAAATCCTGGCTACAGGACTGGTGCCTGATTCTAATATTTCACCTTCGGCTGTGTTGGATCCGAGCCATTACAACCCCAGGCAGTTACAAAGCTCACCGTAGGCATGTCTATACTACAAAGTTTAACAGCTAGAACAGCTGGCCTGTCTTTCCCATGGATCCCCAGTATGCTGGATTGTGTGCCTGGCTCAGTGGTTAGAAGCAGGAGTCCCTGACAAGGAGCCCACGGCTCCCACACCTTTCCTGGCGCCCAGGAAGTATTTTTAGAAAGTGGGCAGGGCCAGTGGTCATTTTATAGAAAAAGAGGTGCAGGAGCTCATTAGCATAACTCATTCGCATAACTCATTTGCCTATGCCACACCCCCTGACATCACCGGAAGTGTGTCAGAAGGCAACATCCACCGCTCAGGCATCACTGGGCTGTTTTGGATTGCTAGCTATTGGGGGGGGGGACGTGCAGATCTGTCCTCGCAGAGGAGGGAGAGCTTGTACCTGAATAAAACTTGATCTTAAAGGTGCCACTGGACTGTTTTGGACCGGGGGGGGGCGGGGGGAGCTCTGCAGCTTTCCTGGCTGCTTCTTGCTCTGACTGAGGGCTGCTGGGAGCAGGGGGTGGGGCCCGCCCCCTGGGCTCTCTACTGCCGGAGCTCCGCTCCTGTGCGCTCCTGCAGGAAATGACCCCTGGGAAGGGCCAGTTGGGGCTTTTGCCCAGCAAGGCTTCTGATTGGCTACTGGAGATTTGATTGGCTGTGCAGATCTGTAATGATGTTGCTTTGGCAGCAGCGGCCACCGCAGCACACAGGAAGAAGATGAAGAAGAGAAGAAGAGATTGGATGTATACCCCGCCCTACTCGGAGTCTCAGAGCAGCTTATAGTCACCTTCCGTTCCTTTCCCCACAACAGACACCCTGTGAGGTAGGTGGGGCTGAGAGAGCTCTTTCGAGGACTGCTCTTGAGAGAACAGCTCTGAGAGAACTTGTGACTGACTCAAGGTCATCCAGCCACTGCATGTGGAGGAGTGGGGAATTCAAACCCAGTTCTCCCAGATTAGAGTCCATGCTCTTAACCACTACACCAAACTGGCAGGCTGAGACGTGCATGGGCAAGCTGTTTAGAACAGTTCCAAGTCCTTGACTGTGAATGTCTCTTGAGCATTCAAGGATGCCATTTGCAATTTGCAATCTGTGATTTGAGCCGAGGAGCATTCATGTGAACACGTGAAGCTGCCTTATACTGAATGGTTCATCAAAGGCCCTTCCTGCACTCTCATATTCTTTGCTTAATCTTATTTTCTCAATACTTAAGTTTTAGCCAGTCATAAAACGCCCTCCAGGGTCCCATAAATTCTTCGTCCACTCTTCCATTCCACCGTGCCAGAATTCCAAAGGTTCCTGCAGGCTCAGAAATGGGGGGGGGGGCTGGGCCTGAGGGTCAGCCTGGGATCTGCGGTGCCCAGGTTCAAATCCCCAAACTGGAGCCCATTCCGCCACACAAGGTATTGTCAGAACCCACAGCCAACAGCGGAGTACACACTTCTTTAGAAAAGTTATACTTTTATTGAAGAGCCATAGATGCATTAACATAGTCACTGTTAAGAATAGCAGTTGCCTCTTGAACCTAATGAGATATAGGGCATTCGTATGCACAACCCCCCCCCCCCCACTGCGCTGGCCGAACTAGCAAGCGTTACTATGCGAATATTTCGGCTCCCACGGCTGGCCACCTGTACTTCTTTAGAGATAAGCATTACAGGCTAAGCGGAGAGAAAGCAGAGAGAAAGGAATGCGAAGGCCATTTACACAGACATGGCAACATAGCTGACAGGTATGAGCTTTTGTGCGCAAAGAAACTTGACCTGCTAATGTGATGGTTGTCCCAGGCCCAGGGTGAGAAAACTGACAGTCGGTCCTTTCCCCACTTGGATCTCATCCCTGGTTTTATCCCTGGTTTTAGAGAGCCAGTTTGGTGTAGTGGTTAAGTGCGTGAACTCTAATCTAGGAGAACCGGGTTTGATTCCCCACTCCTCTACTTGCAGCTGCTGATGTGACCTTGAGTCAGTCACAAGCTCTGGCACAGCTGTCCTTGAAAAAGAGCCGTTTGTGTCAGAGTTCTCTCAGCCCGCCTCCCCCCCTCCTCCTCCTCCTTCTTCTCCTCCTCCTCCTCCTCCTTCTTCTTCTCCTTCTTCTCCTTCTTCTCCTCCTCCTCCTCCTCCTCCTTCTTCTTCTCCTTTCTCTTCTCCTTCTTCTTCTTCTTCTCTTCTCTTCTTTTTCCTCTTCTTCTTCTTTTTCCTCTTCTTCTTCTCCTTCTCCTCCTCCTCCTTCTTCTCCTCCTCCTCCTCCTCCTCCTCCTCCTCCTCCTCCTCCTCCTCCTCCTCCTCCTCCTCCTCCTCCTCCTCCTCCTCCTCCTCCTCCTCCTCCTCCTCCTCCTTCTTCTTCTCCTTTCTCTTCTCCTTCTTCTTTTTCCTCTTCTTCTTCTTCCTCTCTGAGTTCAGCTTACGACGCAATACCTTGCATATATCCCTGGTTATAACAGCGTCCGTTTATCCCGGGACAAGCGTGGGGCAAAACTGGGGTGACCTCAATGTAATGTGGAAACAAAAAATATCCCGAGATAATTACAGGGGTGAATTCACATGTAGTGTAGAATGTAAGTTTGGGGACAGGGTTCAACCAGGATTTAAGTTCTAGTGTGTAAAAGGACCCATTGACTCCATAAGGACTTCCGTTATTCCCTGCCTCTGGGGAAATCAACACACCTTGGCTTTCCATCAGCACCTTTATTTCCGGTTGGAGAGCAGCTACAAGGCATCGAGGGGTATTAAAACAACTCAGCAAATGGCAGACAACTTCATTCGGCATCCTAACCTTTACAGCTCACCTGCTTCTGGCTTTTCTAATTCCTCCCTTATGGCTTTCCTGGGTGAGAATTGAGTGTTTTCCCAAGTCAGGAAGAAGGGAGTTGGAGAAAATTCTTCGCTGGCTGATGCAAGGGAGCTGATTGAAGCAATGGCAGACCATCCTCTGAGTAGTTAAGATAATGTGTTTTCGCTTTGGGAGCTATTCAAGAAGATGTGGATCTTGCTTTCACTCAGGAGAGGAACTAAGATTCGGGTCTTGATTCACACAGATGGTGCAGTGGTTAGGAGTGCGGACTCTAATCTGGGAGAGCCGGGTTTGATTCCCCACTCCTCCACATGCAGCCAGCTGGTGTGACCGTGGGTCAGTCACAAGTTCCCTCAGAGCTGTTCTCTCAAGGGCAGTTTTCGGGAGAGCTCTCTCGGCTCCACCTACCTCACAGGCAGTGTTCCCTCTAAGCTGAGTTAGTGGGAGCTAGCTCACAGTTTTTTAGCCTCCGGCTCACACGTTTTTGTCTTAGGAAGGATGGCTCCAGAGCAAACTCATTTATGCAGTAGCCAAGTCACTTGCCCAGTGCTTTAATGCCAGGAGCTCACAAAGTAGAATTTTTGCTCACAAGACTCCACAGCTTAGAGGGAGCATTGCTCACAGGGTGCTGTGGTGTGGGCAGGGGAAGGGAAAGGAGATTGTAAGCTGCTTTGAGACTCAGAGCGAAGGGCAGGGTATAAATCCAGTCTCCTCTTTCTCCTCCTCCTCCTCCGCCTCCTCTTCTTCTTCTTCACGAATCCTTGTCACATTCCAGATACAAGATGGCACGTACCGCAGAAGGTAAAGCCAGTCCTGGCTCTAGGCAGAGGGGCAAAGGTGCCCTGACTCCAGGACTATGTGTGAGACTCATGCAAGCACATACACACAACTGATCTTTCACAGTCACTAGAGCAGTGGTGGCAAACCTATGGCACGGGTGCCAGAGGTGGCACTCAGAGCCCTCTCTGTGGGTACGCGTGCCATCACCCCAGCCAGGCCCAGACCATCGTTAAAGTGTCAAATTCTCTGCCAAATAATTTTAAGTAAATGAAAGCATTTGGGATTGCTTTCCTTACTTTGTTTGGATCATCTTAAGTTAATGTATGAGTTGTTTTTTCTAATCTTTTTCTAAATTTAACCTCAGTATTCAGGTTAAATTGCCGTGTTGGCACTTTGCGATAAATAAGTGGGTTTTGGGTCGCAGTTTGGGCACTCGGTCTCTAAAAGGTTCGCCATCACTGCACTAGAGTGTCCCACTACTGGCCCTTTCCCCCTTTAGCAACGGGACTGCTTCCAAGCGGTCCGTAACCTCACCATTGTCCCATCAAAGAAGATGAAAGGGAGTGGACTAACAAAAACCACAATTTACAGTGATGCATTTTCAGGCACAGACTGACCGGTATGGTAGACACGCATCGTTTATATCCAATACCACCAGCAGTATCAGTCAAAAAATGACGCAGACACACCTTAAGGTGAGCCGCTGCAATTTATTTTGGGGACAAAGTCATCTTGGCTAATGGGGCATTTTGAAATGAGGTGTAATTAGTGCTGGAGAAAGAGAGAAGGGAGTTGCAGGGGGGGAAATGATGTCTTGGCCAGAGAACGGATTAACACCAGGGATCCCTCATTATCCTCTGTCTATGAGGCGGAGGAGATAATTATGGAGGGGGGGGTATAGTCCTTTAATTGATGCGTTTTTAATGTGAAACAGATCACAGAAACTCTGGCTTCTCGCCAGCGTTCTTCCTTTCTTTTTTTTAATGGCTCACTTGAGATAGCCGTTAAAAGACGGTGGCGAAATACAGGGTTCCAGACATTCCCAAATGGTTCTGAACTGAATTCTTCCTTGTTACTTAACACCAGCATAGGAAGAAGAAAAGGAGGGATTGGATTTATACCCTGCCCTTCACTACCTGAAAGAGTCTCAGAGCGGTTTACAATCCCTTTCCCTTCCCTTCCCCACAACAGGCTCCCTGTGAGGTAGGTGGGGCTGAGAGAGCTCTAAGAGAGCTGGGACTGGCCCAAGGTCATCCAGCAGGCCTCATGTGTCTCAAAGCGGCTTACAATCTCCTTTCCCTTTCCTTCCCCACAACAGACACCCTGTGAGGGAGGTGGGGCTGAGAGAGCTCTTTCGAGAACTGCTCTTGAGGGAACAGCTCTGAGAAGACTTGTAACTGACCCAAGTCACACTAGCAGCTGCATGTGGAGCAGTGGGGAATGAAACCCATTTCTCCCAGATTAGAGGCCCTGCTCCTAACCACGGCACAAAATGCATGGAGATTTCCATGGTTATAAGATGCTTCTCTTAGTCGGAGAGCAAAATGCACTCCCAGAGAGCCTCCGCGCTCAAAGTATCCGAGCAGAGTTAGTAAGAGATCAAATCATGCCTGAAGTCTCCCTAGAAGCTAAGATGACCAAACTTGAGGCTATTGTACTTTGGTCACATGATGGGAAGACGAGAGTCACTGGAAAAGACAATAAAAAAGGTAAAGGTTTCTCTTGCTCGAAAGCCAGTCGAGTCCGACTCTAGGGTTATGGTGCTCATCTCAGTTTCCAAGCCGAAGAGCCAGCGCTGTCCGAAGATGTTTCCGTGGTCATGTGGCCGGCACGACTCAACGCCAAGGCGCACGGAACGCTGTTACCTTCCCACCGAAGTGGTACCTATTTATCTACTTGCAATTTCTTGCTTTCGAACTGCTAGGTTGGCAGGAGCTGGGGCCAGAGACGGGAGCTCACTCCGTCATGCGGCACACTCGGGTCTCGAACTGCTGAACTACCGACCTTCTACAGCCTGCAGTGCAGCGTCTTACCCACTTGAGCCACCGCAGCTGCTAAGAAAAGTGGAAGGCAGTAGGAAAAGAAGAAGACCCAATACGAGATAGATGGACTCGATCGAGGAAGCCACAAAGGCTCTCCGTTTGCAAGATCTGTGCAAGGCTGTGAATGAGAGGACATTTTAGGGGACATTCATTCATTGGGAAGTGACTTGATGATCTTTGACAATGATTCTTGACCATTTCCTGTACATTCGATGATGTGATAGATCCTCAAAGCCAGAATCAAATCTGGCCACAGGCTGAATAGAAGAAGAAGGAGGAGATCGGATTTACACCCCGCTCTTCACTTCCCGAAGGAGTCTAAGAGTAGTTTACAATCCCTTCCCCTCCCTACAACAGACACCCTGTGAGGTAGGTGGGGCTGAGAGAGCTCTCTCGAGAACTGCCCTTGAGAGAACAGCTCTGAGAAAACTTGTGACTGACCCAAGGTCATACCAGCAGCTGCATGTGGAGAAGGGGGGAATCAAACTTGGTTCTCCCAGGTTAGACTCCGCCCTTCTAACCACTACACCAAACTGAATACTAGCGGCTCCAAGCCGCTGAAAAGCTGCAAAAGTGCCATGAAGCATGAAGCTGCAAAAGTGCCTCCTACAAGCAGGTAACCATTGCCCCCTGCCCCATTTCTGAAGACCACCTGCGGGCTCAAGCCCACCTATATGTTCTGAATTCACACCAGGTAATCTTCAAGTTGCAGAAATGAGGCAGTGTGCAGTGACTGCCCTCTTAGAGATCAACCAGTTATGTATTTTTCCCCCCATGTCTGCAAAAACATCATCTGTCCTACCCACTTAGCCTCAGCATTTACTGCTCAGGAAAAAAGACACCTGTTCTCATGTTTCTGTGACATTCTCTTGCCTCTTGGGAAGGGGGGGGACAGGGACGGACCAGAATCGACCTAATTATTTCTGCAGATTCCTCGCCATCATGTTTTCAAAGTGAATTCCAAGCGCTCTCAAGAGAGGACGCGGGCAGCTGACCGTACCAGAAATAAAACTGAGCAAATGTCTAGCTTCAAAAGAACTTAGCTGCTAATATTGAGCGAGAATTGCCGGGGGAAACAGAGTCCCCGAGATGAAATGACTGCCCGATGGATAGAGGGACCCCGCGTAAAGTGGAGACGGGCCGGCAGTCCAATTAGGGCTCCTGACAGACTGTCTGTCCCTTTTTGACGTTTTGACAGCCGGAGATTTAGAGCCATATAAAAATCCTTGTTGAGAGCTGGATTCGCAAGCCGTAAAGGGGAGTTCTTTGAAAAGAAAGCACACCTTTCTTTTATTTCTAAGGCTCTCTCTCCACTATCTTCCTGCACCCTCAATCTTTCTGCCTTTATGGTCGTTCTATTTATTTCCCATGACCTTCACTTTTCAAACTCGACTGCCCTGGGCCTCCAAAGGTCCATCTGCCCATCTCTTCCTCTCCCCGCCTCTTCTTTCTCTCACCCTACCAAGTCCCCTGGATTAGCCTCTAATTCAGAGGTGTCAAACTCATTTCTTACAAGGGCCAGATCTGACATAAATGTGACTTTGTCAGGCTAGGCCACGTGTGCCGTCAATTGTAATGCCAGGAACGGGAGAGATAAACTTTATATAAAAGACACAGGCAAACCCAATTAATGATATTCTTTTCCCCCTCGAGATACAAACCAAAGCAATTGATTCCTAGGAGTAAAAGCAATTGCTTCACTGGGGAATCCACAAAAGCCCCAATAAATGTATTTAATCGTATGCAAGACTAGTTTTTTTCCCCCCAGAGGGTAGCATAAAAGCAGGTGTGTGTCTTACATTTCCATACAAATTAATGACTTCTTGTGTATATAGCACTTTTAGGAGACAAGTCGTTTTCCCTGCAAGTAAATAAGGTAGTTTTTTTCAGTACCACCCTATCCTTCCTCTGAGAATCAGTTCTGGCCCCACTGGTGGACCTCCTGAGGGCCCCTGGTGTTTTTGGCCACTGTGTGACCCAGAATGTTGGACTGGATGGGCCATTGGCCCGATCCAACACGGCTTCTCTTATGTCTGGGAGAGTGATGCTCTGTCTTCTTGGTGCTTGGGGGGCAAGAGTGGGAGGGCTTCTGGAGTTTTGTCCCCCTGGTGGACCTCCTGATGGCCCCTGGGATTCGGTCACTGTGTGACACAGAGTGTCGGACTGGATGGGCTATTGGCCTGATGCCAGGGCTCTTTTTGTAGAACCAGCAGGAGCCCAGCAGGAACTCATTAGCATAATAGGCCACACCCAACAGCAGGAACTCATTAGCATATTAGGCCACACCCCTGACAGCACAGCTCATTAGCACATTAGGCCTCACCCCCATGTTACCAGAAGTGTGGTCATCCAGCCACACCCACCTTTTGCTTCTTATTCTGTTGACCTTGTTTGTTGTCAAAACCCAGGGGGTTTTTTTGTAGCAGGGACTCCTTTGCATGTTAGGCCACACACCCCTAATGTAGCCAATCCTAATGCGTTTCTGCTGTTGGGTGTGGCCTATTATGCTAATGAGTTCCTGCTGGGCGTGGCCAACTCGGGAGTCAGCCGGAACGCCATTCCTGTGCGTTCCTGCCCAACAATAGCCCTGGCCCTGATCCAACATTGGCTTCTCTTATGAGGAGGTATGCTGGACTTCCTTCTCGACTGTCCCATCCCCACCACCACCAACATGTGACCCCTTTCCCTTTATGGGCTGAAAACAGGTGGGAGGGAGAAGGGAGGCCCGCCATCTCCATCCCTCCCTCCCTCATTCTACCTTCTGGCTCCTCCATTTTCCCCTTTGCTCCTCCGCTCGCTTCTGAGGCCTGGACGTCTTTCCCCTCAGAGCAGCATGCACAAGACGGCCCAGTTGCCTCCCCATTCGCGTTCCTGCCCTACTCCTCCTGTCTCCCCTGCTGGTCCTGGCCCTTCCTGGGCAAGCCGCCGCTCCGCACACACCCTCTCACCAACTCCCCCTCATGGCTACCGTTTGGTGCAGCGGTTGCTGCTTGGTTCCACCCCTCCATGTAGTGGCCTCACCAGTCCTAACTGAGCTGCGGTTAGAGGAGGCAAGAGGGGGGAAAACACCATGCCTCCTCTTTCTCCATCTCTTTCGCGGACATCCCCCCTGCAGTATTTTACCTCAGCCTCATAGCCCTGCCCCCTTGTCATTTCCTTTCTATTTCTAGATAGCTTTGATCACACACACCTCACTGCATGCACAGACGCACATGCACCCCGAGCAGCCTCCTGCCTTTCCTCCCTCGCACCGGCTGCTCGCAGGCTGGATAAAAGTCCTGGATGGGCCGCTTTCGGCCCCCCAGGCCATACGTTTGACACCCCTGCTCTAATTCGTATTCCCAGACATGCAGCCCAGATAAGTGTACTTGTGTCGTGAGACTGTGGCTCAGTGGCAGAGCCTCTGCTTGGCATGCAGAAGGTCCCAGCTTCAATCTCCAGCATCTCCAGTTAAAAGGATCAGGTTAGAATTGGTGGGAAAGAGCTGAGACCCTGGTGAGTTTCAATGACTCAGAGCGAGCAGGATTGACCTTGTTACACCAAGGATCTTACTCAGTAAAAGATCCTGCCGATATGCGGTCTGGGACCATAATATCTGCAGGGCCATCTATCCTGCTACGTCTCTCGAAGAGCTCTGTGTTCTTCAGATCAACATCTACTGGTGACCCTCAGCCCAAGGGATGTCTGCTCAGCCTCAACCAACCAATCTCTCTCTATAATAATTGTGTTTTGGTGGTGGCACTCTCCAGAACATTCCACACGTTTCCAAATCAGTTGGCTCCTTGATCTGTCACTCACAAGGTGTCTCTATCCACTGGCTGCATTGCCTTAGTCCCGCCCACAGAAGCGGTGCCTCTAGCGTCTTGGCCTCAGTGTGCTGGGAGGCGATGGACAGGCCGGACGCTCCGGCGGGCGGAGGGTTATGAGGCTGAGGGCAATCATGGCACCACTGTGGCGGTCATCGTCAGCCGCGGCCGGCTGCGATAGCCGGGCAGACTGCGAGCAGACGGGAGCTGGTGCCATGGAGGAGAAGGCGGCCAAGGAGGAGGGTGAGGCCAAGATCCAGGAGCTGCATGAGCCTGAACAGTGGTTCAGCGAACTCTGCCACCTATGTGTCCCAACTCGACAAGGCTGTGTGTGCTGCCAGGGCAGAGGGCGGTGGAGGCGGCCAGGCAGTGAGGCAGTGGCAGGGCATTCCACCGGCCCTTGGCCCCAGAGTCTGGGGAGGGGGGGAGAAAGCAGAGTGGCGGGGGGGGCTGTGTGCAGACAGATGGATAGATAGACACATCACATCTTTCTAGAGCTCATTGTATTGCTTTTACAATGAGCTTTGCTGCTAGTCAATAAATAAATACATTTAGAGAGGGACCATGGGTTAGTAGCCGAGCCTCTGCTTGGCATGCAGAAGGTCCCAGGTTCAGTCCTTGGCATCTGCAGTCGAAAGGACCAGGCAGGAGGGGATGGGGCAGACCTCCGCCTGAGACCCTGGAGAGCAGCTGCCAGTCTGAGTAGACAACACTGACTTTGATGGACCGAGGGTCTGATTCGGTAAAAGGCAGCTTCAGGCGTGTTCACTTTCTAAGCAGGACCAGGGCTCTTTTTGTAGAAAAAGCCCAGCAGGAACTCATTAGCATAATAGGCCACACCCAACAGAAGGAACTCATTAGCATATTAGGCCGCACCCCCACGTTACCAGAAGTGTGGTCATCCAGCCACGCCCACCTTTTGCTTCTTATTCTGTTGACCTTGTTTGTGGTCAAAACCCAGGGCCTTTTTTTGTAGCAGGAACTCCTTTGCATGTTAGGCCACACACCCCTAATGCGGCCAATCCTAATGAGTTTCTGCTGTTGGGTGTGGCCTATTATGCTAATGAGTTCCTGCTGGGCGTGGCCAACTCAGGAGCCAGCCGGATCTCCGTTCCTGCCCCAAAATAGCCCTGGGAAGCACGTTACTTTCTTCCGTGTTCCGCTTTGGACTTAGGCAAATCCCCGGATATAAATTTCACTTCTCCCACTGCCGTTTCACCCATCCCTTGGCATCCACTTGACAACTCGGTGTAGGTGAAGACAGGCCTCCACTGGGAGAGGAGATGAGCAGAGAATTTGGGCCGGTGGCGTGGGGGAGCAGAGCTCGATGTCTGAGCGCTATGGCAACCTTTCTTCGGAGGTGCCGCGAACCTGGTCACTGACAGCCAAGACTGGGAAAAGGTCATTCCTGCAGGAAAAAAATGGGCGTTGATGAGGCCTTTTAAAACAACCCCCCCCCCCCCACGACGGAGCCGACATTTGAAAAGCTTTGCTTCTGGAAGAGGAGGAAGGCAGAACCAATCTTCCCCTTAGAATAGACCCTGCGAGGTAGCCAGACTAGAGAACGTGCTCTTTCAGCCACATAGGAACATCCCATTCCCCCCCCACTCAAACGGAAAAGCATGTCCTTGAGAGGCAGTGAGGTTTAGTGGTTAGAGGGGCAGACCCAGGTTCGAATCCCTTCGTCCAGTCACGTACTCTCAGCCTACCTTACTTCATAGGGTTGTTGCGGGGATACAATGGAGAAGGATGTTGTAAGCCACTTGGGTCACTATTGGGGAGAAAATGGGGGTATAAACAGGCCCATGGCTACGGTGGGGCTTTTGGGGGATCCACCCCCTTTCTTAAAGGCACAGACCCATAAGAATTTCTCCTGTAAATGCTTTTTCCAATCATTTTTAACCATTTTTTTAAAGGCGTGTGCTCCTTTAAGCAGAGTGGGGTGCTGTAGTTGACTAATTCCCGCACTGAGCAAGGGGGTTGGAGTAGGTGACCTCTAGGATCCCTTCTAACTCTGTGTCAAGAAACTGGTCTCATTTAGGAGAGTTTTTCTGCCTGTTACCCTTCTTGACTCTAGAAGTCATCACCCCCACCCGCTGGCTTGTTCTCAGAATTGTTGCTCAGGCTGGCAGAAGTGATTAACTTGCAGCAGCTGAGGACTGTCATCTAAAGTGGTTGACAGCTTGTAGTTTAGAGATCTGTCCTGGTCACAGCTTTCTATTGGCTAAATGGCTTTTCTTTCTGCACTGAGAACATCAGCCCCACCAGGAAAAAATTTGTCCCACACAGCAGAAAATCCTGGTTTTCGTAACACCCACACAGAATAAACATCAGATGTTTGAGAGCTGCAGGACATGAATAATATGCAAATTTGTTTTTAATTAACATTATTAACATTCAATTAGACTGTGTGAAAGAACTGCAGTTTGGCCACCCCTGCCCTACAGCCAGATCCATCTACCATATGTCAACTGCAAGATGGCGTCTGTCCAACTTCCCTGTCTTTAGCTGGGGGGGGAGGGGAACTAGAAGCCACTAGCAAACAAAAGCCATCTATGCTCTTTTAAGTAAGTCATCACCAAAGGAAGATCTTTACCTATGAACTGTGCAAGTGAGTACCGAAATACAGGGATATTCACTTGATCACTATATTATCTTCTGTAGTTTCACTCGCAGGTGCAGTGTATCACGGGGTTTGTAGTCTTGAAACTGCAGGTCTCAGAAAGGCAAGGCGGATGGCAGCGCCGTCAGATATTTGGTCTTGAGTGGGAGGCATGCGAGGGGTTCAAAAAGTTGTTTTCTTGACACTGGGGTTGTTTATGGCAAAGTCTGAGAACGCTAGAAATTCTGTGAATAAAGAATTCACGAAAATTGGCCCCGGGCCTCTCCAGTTATGTAATCGTTCACTTGTTCCCATCCAGAAACCTGGACAAAATCACCCATTTGCTCCAAAGACACAAAAGGGCCAGACAGAAACTTCCTTTTGGATAGGCCCAACTGTGTCTCTGCAGGGTCTCTAATTTGAACTAATGATTCGGGGGTGGGGGGGGGAGAGAATGCTTGCCAATTCAGGGGGAAAGTTTGCCAGTTGCCAAGCGTGCGAACCAAACTGTAAAGACATAATTAGAAGTTCCACTGAAGGCAAGGGGGTTGCCACGGTGGGCTTGGTCCCGTTCTGAGTGACAGTAGCAGCTTTGATTTCGGGGAGTAGAGCTGCGGTGGCTCAAGTGGTTAAGACGCTGAAGTGCAGGCTCTGGGAGGTCGGTAGTTCAGCAGTTCGAGACCCGGGTTGCCGCATGACGGAGTGAACTCCCGTCTGTAGTTCCAGCTCCTGCCAACCTAGCAGTTCAAAAGCAAGAAATTGCAAGTAGATAAATAGGTACCACTTCGGTGGGAAGCTAACAGCGTTCCGTGCGCCTTGGCATTTAGTCATGCCGGCCACATGACCACGGAAACGTCTTCGGACAGCGCTGACTCTTCGGCTTTGAAACGGAGATGAGCACCACAACCCTAGAGTTGGATTCGACTGGCTTTCGAGCAAGGGAACCTTTACCTTTACTGAATATGCATTGCATTTGTCCGTGGTCGGGTTTCTTGAAAGAATGATTTTTTCTGTGCATTGAAAGGGCGGAGGGAAGGAAGCATAAGGAATCTTTCAACAAAATTGATGGAGTACTTTTTAAAATTAAAATAAGGCTATTTAAATAAGGCTTGTTATTAAAATAAGGCTATTTTGGTGACAGAATCATAACCTTAGAATATGCTCCGATAGCCATTTCATGTGGCCTCAAAATGTCTCTGTAATTGATCAAATTTCGAAACTTTCTCGAGGGCTTGCAGCACCGAAACCCCCAGCTGTATGGGCTCGCTGAGCTGGCCAGGGTCTATTCATAGCCTACATTTGGGCAGCTGGATCCTGGAATCCTTCCTTGGTGCATGGTTTAATAGTTCTACAGCTCAGTCCTTAGCCAATCAGAACCGTAAAGCGACATCTGAATCCTTGATCCACGCCCTTTGGGCCTTGTTGGATGTTGCTCTGTTGTTGTTGGTTGAGAAGGGGGCCCCATAACAGTTCAAGCTTCAGGGTGACAAAAATGTAGCTCTGCCACTGGGGATCTCAAAGGCCTGCATTTGTGATGCTTCTCAGTTGCAAGTTTAAGGAATGCAAGCAACAGGGGTCGTTTCGTAGAAAAAGAGCTAGGGGAAATCATTAGCATAACTCATTAGCATATGCCACACCCCCTGACATCCCCAGAAGTGTGTCATAAGGCCACACACCCCGCCCCCAACGGTCCAGGCCACTGCCACCGGCCTTGCAGCTCCACTGCCGAGCCCCATGAGGGGCCCGGCGGTGGACCTGCAAGGCCGGCGGGAGTGCAAGGAAGCCCCGCGAAGGCCCTCCCTGGCCCCAGGCAGGCAGGGGTGGGGAGAGGCAGGGAGGAAGCAACTTACCCTCCCTCTTCTCCTGCCTCCTCCTGGCTGAATGAGGGCCAGAAGCGGGGCGGCCAGAAGCAGGGGGGGGGGCCGCACCTCACCCGGGGGAACTGCGATCCCCCGCGATCCCCCCCGAAATGACCTCTGGCAAGCAAGAGTAATTTGCTAGCAAAATGCAGTCTTACTGGATGCTGATAGACTCTGGAGATATAAGCAGTCCGTGTGTGTGTGTTGTGTTGTGTACCATCAAGTCCCTTTCAGCCTAAGATGACCCGGTGGATCAGAGGTTAAGATGCTGAGCTGCAGACTGGAAGGTCTGTAGTTTGGCAGTTCGAGACCCGAGTGCCGCGTGACAGAGTGAGGTCCCGTCTCTGGCCCCAGCTCCTGTCAGCCTAGCTGTTCGAAAGCAAGACATTGCAAGTAGATAAAGAGGGACTGCTTTGGTGGGAAGGTAACAGCGTTCCGTGCACCTTGGCCTTTAGTCATGCCGGCCACATGACCACGGAAACGTCTTCGGACAGCGCTGGCTCTTCGGCTTGGAAGCGGAGATGAGCACCGCCCCCTGGAGTCGGCTTCGACTGGCTTTCAAGTGAGGGAGACCTTTACCCCCTTTTTTGTGTGAATTAATGATGTCCCGAATGTCCTTTCATTGACAGCCTTCCTCGGGTCTTGCAAACTGAAGGCCTCTGTGGCTTTCTTGATTGCGTCCATCCATTTCATTTTGGCTTTTCCAGTCCTTAGCAAATGGTATTGGTCGGAGCTGGGATCAGGCGTCTGTTGTGGATCGTGGCCTGACCAGGCAGTGGGCACTCCCTTTAGCCAGAGATGCAGGGATCCTCTACTCCTGTGGAGAAATGGGAGAGTCGCGGAGGCGGTTTGTGACAATTCCCCATCTCCTGACTGGAGGGTGACTGCTCAGAGAAATGCAAGAACACACATGAAGCTGCTTTCTACTGAATCAGACCCTCAGTCTATCGAAGTCAGAATTGCCTACTCAGACTGGCAGCAGCTCTCCGGGATCTCTGGTCTTTAACTGCCTGGTGCTTTTAACTGGAGATGCCGGGAATTGAACCTGGGACCTTCTGCATGCCGAGCAGAGGCTCTTCCACAGAGCCACTGTCCTTTTAATCTGTGGGCTTGTTTTTTGTCAATCTGTGCAGTGACCAACTGTGCCGAAATTTGAAATCGGCACCCCATTGGAGACTTGCAATACAATCCTTAAGAGCAATTTATTAGGTTAAATGTTAAAAAAAAAATCAATTGGCCTTGGAAGTATAGAAGCTTTATGCGGTATCCCCAATCTTCCACACTTCTCGGTTAAGGGGAAACTGCTGTTCAAACTGTAATGTATTCAATAGCTGCCATTGAATGCATGATGTACGTGAAACATCTAATTGACTTGCCATGTTGAGCTTCGTCCTGGGCTAGGATCCAAATCCATCCAATCGCATTGCTAGCCCAGGAAGCACCTAGCCAATCACTTTACAGCAAGCTCCCTAAGCGGGAACGTCCGTGATTGGTCCTTATATGAACAACCGTATTGGTTGGTATTTGTACAGTGGGTGTGGCTACATTAGCCGGGAGAGTTTAAAAGCAGGACAACTGCAATGTAAAAGCTGAACTGTTCTGTTCTGGCTATCAGATGTTGATCCGTGTTGGAGTTGTGTTCGAGTTGAAGAATAAAGCTGTGTTCTTGCTGAATCACTCTCTGACTGCTTTGTTAAGCGAGCGACTTAACACAAACAAATTACAAAGATGACCTGACTCCAGTGGAAACAGGAGAAAGAAATTTTACTTACAAAATAGAAGCGCATCTTATATGACATGGTCATGTAGGTACATTTAACTGATTGTGAACAGATTCACTTCCAGAACAAAGTTGGAGTCCAGCGGCACCTTTAAGACCAATGAAGTTTAATTCTGGGTATGAGCTTTCATGGGTATACACACTTCTTCAGACATATCTGACGAAGTGTGCATGCACACGAAAGCTCATACCCAGAATTAAGTTTTGGTGGTCTTAAAGGTGCCCCTGGAGTCAAACTTTGTTCTAGTGCAGGGTTGGCCAAACTTGCTTCATGTAAGAGCCACATAGACTAAATGTCAGATGCTCAAAAGCCACAAGGTGACTTCGGAGGCAGGTTTATGGGTGAAAGTGACATCACAGGAAGGGGTACCGGACGTGATGTCATTGGAAGGGGTGGGGCTTAGGAAGTGATGTCACCGGCTCCTTGACCTGGAAGCGACATCATAGGACACGACACCACAAAGTGATGTCACATCCTTGCAAGGCATCACCCCCAAAGTCTCCTAGCTCCACCCCCAAAGTTCCCAGGTGGTAAAAACAAATATTGCTGGGATAGTTTGTGAAATGACAGAGGTACCTCAGCCAGCATGGACAAGCCATCTTTGATGGCGCTCTGCCTGCGATCCCTGCAGCTGCCTTAATGATACTGGTGGCAAGAGGCCCATGAGGAGCTTCTCACTGTGCTCTGTTTAAAGGCCCCCATGGTCGCTCGGGTTCCACTGGACTGTTTTGGATTCCTAGCTATGGGGGGGGGGGACGTGCAGATCTGTCCTCACAGAGGAGGGAGAGCTTGTACCTGAATAAAACTTGGTCTTAAAGGTGCCACTGGACTGTTTTGGACCGGGGGGGGGGGAGGCTCTGCAGCTTACCTGGCTGCTTCTTGCTCTGACTGAGGGTTGCTGGGAGCAGGGGGTGGGGCTTGTTGCATGTGCCCGCCCCCTGGGCTCTTTACTGCCGGAGCTCCGCTCCTGTGCACTCCTGCAGGGAATGACCCCTGGTTAAGAGAGGTCCTATATAAGATAAAAACAGAAAGGCAAGCAAAGGCCAAAGAGGCTCAAGATCTAATTGATGAGAGGGTGGGTCCAACTGCCAAGTGTACAAGAGAGAGAGAGACAGACAGACAGACAAAGAGAGAGAGAGAATATTCTCTTTTAACCCTTTCCCTCCCAGATTCCTCTTGCATGAAAAGTTAAAATATCCAACACAATTTCCTGGGAGTAACTCCAAATGAATAGAATTGAGTGGGATTCTGAGTAGACCCGTTTAGGATTACTTTCTTAATCCGGTGTGGAGGAAGTAGGTTACCACTTCGGGCCCAATTCGCGAGTCAAGTTCTCTTCTGCCGGCAGCGCTGAAAATCAACAGGAGCTCGCAAAGGGCAAAGTGCCCTTTTGGAATCGCTCCCTTTTGAAATGTCTCCTCAGAGAGTCTCTCTCTTTTCAAGTCTAGCGAGTGCTTTAAGTGCTAATGAGCTATTCGGGCTCGAAACCTTTGGCTACGCTCGTTCTAATTTCAGACACTTTCAACAGCACTAAAACCTTTTCTGCTCTGAACGACTCAAGCTAATAAAGAGCTGTCTTTTATAAGGCTGTATTAACGAGTAAAACTGTAGTTGTAAATAAAAGAGATGAGCGGCCAGTTTCACAAATTCCAAGTTAAAGGATCGTCAAACGAAGTTCCAAAGCTTGCAGGTGACCGAGCCAAAAGCAAAACCCAAAACAAACACGGACTTGCGCAGCTACGCTCAGGTTAAGGCCCACAGAATTATCTACCCCTGATTTTGGTTATATTAAAAAGAAAATGGTTTTGTTTCTTTGTTAGCTCTTCCAAAGTCTGTTGCATAGATAAGTTATTCTAGATTGCATCCACGCAGCGAGGGCTCTCCATTTTGCATTCCTTGCTGCTGCAAGTACAGAGACATTTTGCAAGAGAACGTAACAAATTTTCTGGGCATTTCCTTCCGCCAGCTGCAATTTTTGAGTGCCTCACCACCAGGGGGCATTTGAGGGCTTCAAAAATAATTAATTGCTATATCATTATAGCACTGTAGCGATTATAGATGTTTTTAAAAAATCTTCCAAAAGCCATCTGGTAGTGCGCCAAGCAAAATGGCAGCTGCAAGGAGATGGAGGACAGGAAAATGGCACCAACGTGGGCGGAAACTTCAGACACAAGCCTTTTCATCCAGGTGACACAGGAACATGCTTGTAAGGGGTAATTTCATAGAAAAAGACGTGCAGGAGTTCATTAGCATAACTCATTAGCAGTTCTCATTAGCATATGTCACACCCCCTGACATCACCGGAAGTGTGTCGGAAGGCAACACCCACTGCTCAGGCTCCACTGGACTCTTTTGGATTGCTAGCTATTGGGGGGGGGGAACGTGCAGATCTGTCCTCTCAGAGGAGGGAGAGCTTGTACCTGAATAAAAACTTGGTCTTAAAGGTGCCATTGGACTGTTTTGGATTGCTAGCTATTGGGGGGGGGGAACATGCAGATCTGTCCTCGCAGAGGAGGGAGAGCTTGTACCTGAATAAAACTTGGTCTTAAAGGTGCCACTGGACTGTTTTGGACCGGGGCGGGGGGGTGGGGGTGGGTTCTGCAACTTACCTGGCTGCTTCTTGCTCTACTGAGGGCTGCTGGGAGCAGGGGGTGGGGCTTGTTGCATGTCCCGGCTCCCTGGGCTCTTTACTGCCGGAGCTCCACTCCTGTGCGCTCCTGCAGGAAATGACCCCTGCTTGTAGAGCTCTTCCAGTAAAACTCACACCCAATGCTCCCTCTAAGCTGTGGAGTCTTGTGAGCTACTGGCATTAAAGCTGTGAGTGAGTGATTTGGCTACTGCATAAATTAGTTTGCTCTGGAGCCATCCTTCCTGAGCTAAAACAAAAATGTGTAAGCCGGAGGCTAAAAAACTGTGAGCTAGCTCACACTAACTCAGCTTAGAGGGAACACTGCTCACAACCACAAGATGTCATAGCCGTCACTGGTTTATGGCCAAACTAGACACACATTATGAGGTCTGTGTTCGGATCGCTCAGCAATTCTAATAACTCAGTTTTCAGGCATGGGGGGAGGTCCAATTCAGATTGGGACCACACATGTTCCAATGTGAATCAGGCTACCCCCGCTTCCGAAACCTGAAAATTTCTTTTTTAAAAAATTTCTGGTATCTCCAAACATGGAAATAATAACAGTGCGTGTCTGGTTTGGCCTTAAGCCCGTGGCACTCCCCACATCTTGTGGCAGTGAGTTCCACAGCTGGAGAAGAAGCAATTCTGTTTATTTTCATTTATTGAAAAGAAGAAGAGATTGGATTTATACTCTGCCCTTCACTACCCAAAGGAGTCTCAGAGTGGCTTACAAACTCCTTCCCCTTCCCCTCCCTACAACAGGCACCCTGTGAGGTAGGTGGGGTTGAGAGAGCTCTTTCGAGGACTGCCCGTGAGAGAACAGCTCTGAGAGAACTTGTGACTGACCCAAGGTTACACCAGCAGCTGCATGTGGAGGAGTGGGGAATCAAACCTGGTTCTCCCAGATTAGAAGAAGAAGAAGAAGAGATTGGATTTATACCCCACCCTTCACTACCGGAAGGAGTCTCAGAGCGGTTTGCAATCTCCTTCCCTTCCCCTCCCCACAAACAGACACCCTGTGAAGTAGGCGGGGCTGAGAGAGCTCTGGCAGAAACTGCTCGTGAGAGAACAGCTCTGAAAGAACTTGTAACTGACCCAATTTTATGCTGCCTTTTAAGGTCCCCAAGGAGGGGACCTGAATCTACCACAGCTCAATTTCATTGGGTGATCTTGAGTTCGAGTCTTGAGAAGGGGTGGGGAATACCTCTCTTCCCGCACCGTAATCTGAGAAAGCTCTCGTCTCCCACCCCCTTAGCCGCCTCTCCCTTCCGAAACTAAAATTTTATCATAGGGAAGGCGCTCCAACTCCTTGGTTGTTTGCTTTGCTCTTTGGTTTCCTCTAAAAGCGAAAATCAAAGTCCAAAAAGATGCTGAGCATCCATGCCCAAATCTTTGACTCCTGAGTGATAAATAGAGATGGGAAAGCAGAAGGGAGAAAAAAAGATTCTCCTCTGAAAAGCGGTAAGCATTAGAGCAGCTACCTGTGGCACCGGCAGTCAGTTAACAAAGCGAAAAGCTATTTATTTCATGGGGGGAAACAGGCAGCGGGGAAGAAAAATACCCTGGGAGGGGAGAGATGGACGGCAAAGGTCGCAGGGGAAAGCGAGCTGGCGACAGCGTCTTCTCCAGCTGTCAAGGATAGTGCCTGTCAGAGGAAAAGCAGCGGTGTGCGGCCTCAAATCTTTGCCCTCAAATCTGAAAAGGAAGCCACTCTATTCCCAGCCCTCACAGATGTGGTATGTTCCAGGGGACACTTACGCAATGCCACTTCTTATGCCCTTCAAATGCCACTTGCATCCGATTCTTTTGTTGACATTTCAGGCAGGAGGAGGAGGAGGAGATTGTATACCCCACCCTTCACTACCCAAAGGAGTCTCAGAGTGGCTTACAGTCTCCTTTCCCTTCCCCTCCCCACAACAGACACCCTGTGAGGCAGGTGGGGCTGAGAGAGCTCTTTCGAGGACTACCCTTGAGAGAACTTGTGACTGACCCAAGGTCACACCAGCAGCTGCATGTGGAGGAGTGGGGAATCAAACCCGGTTCTCCCAGATTAGAGTCCGTGCTCCTAACCACTACACCAAACTGAAGAAGAGATACAGGATTTATACCCCGCCCTTCAGTACCTGAAGGAGTCTCAGAGCGGCTTACAGTCTCCTTTCCCTTCCCCTCCCCACAACAGACACCCTGTGAGGCAGGTGGGGCTGAGAGAGCTCTTTCGAGGACTACCCTTGAGAGAACTTGTGACTGACCCAAGGTCACACCAGCAGCTGCATGTGGAGGAGTGGGGAATCGAACCCGGTTCTCCCAGATTAGAGTCTGCACACTTAACCACTACACCAAAGTGGCTCTCGGTGGACTCATCCCCAACTCTAGCCCTCATCCCCAAGGGGAAAGAAATCTGGACCCGGGCAAACACACTTGCTCACTATTTTCTCCTTGTCTCTCCCTCCCTCCTCCTGGTCCTCCTCCTTACCGACCAGAGCAGGGGTTCCCAACGCGGTGCCCACCGACATCTTTCCCAGCACCCGCCAAACGTTTTTAGGACGAGAGCAGGGCCATATGGGACTTTGGCCCGCAAGACTTCCGACTGGCTAGGCAGAGATTTTAAAAAGCATTGCTTTGGCAGCAAATACGACGCCGCCACCGCAAGGATCATCACTTTGTGACCAAGGAAAGCTGCGTGTATGCAACACATACTGTAAAGCAGAAGAAGCATCATTAATGACTTGATTTATTAACCGCCCTATCCTTGCTAGGCAGGAAGAAGAAGAAGAAGAAGAAGAAGAAGAAGAAGAAGAAGAAGAAGAAGAAGAAGAAGAAGAAGAAGAAGAAGAAGAAGAAGAAGAAGAGGAGGAAGAGGAAGAAGAAGAAGAAGAAGAAGAGGAAGAGGAAGAGGAAGAAGGGGAAGGGGAAGGGGAAGGGGAAGGGGATGGATTTATACCCCGCCCTTCACTCGGAGTCTCAGAGCGGCTTACAAACTCCTTTCCCTTCCCCTCCCCACAACAGACACCCTGTGAGGGAGGCGGGGCTGAGAGAGCTCTGACAGAAACTGCTCTTGAGAGAGCAGTTCTGACAGAACTGTGGCTTGCCGAAGGTCATCCAGCAGCTGCAAGTGGAGGCGTGGGGAATCAAACCCGCTTCTCCCAGATTAGAGTCCGCGCACTTCACCATGACACCAAACTGGCATATAGCCACAAACAAAATATAAAGACCGTTAAAATTCTAATCCCAAACAGAACGATAATAAACAGTTAACAACCAGGTTTAGAAAGTCCCAGACGGCACCTCTAGAATTTGTATCTCAGTTCCGGACTGTCTGGCCACTTCTGGGCAGGGGAGAGGAGGCAGAAGCTCAGACCTGGACGGGGGAGGAGAGACGAGGGTGACCGCCACAATGGAGAAGCGTCGCTGTCCCCAGTCAAAGGCCTGGCGGAACACCTCTGCCTTATAGGCTCAGTGGAATTGCACAAGATTCCACAGAGCCCGGATGGTATTCGGTAGAGAGTTCCACCAGGCTGGGGCCAGGACCAAAAAGGCCCCGACCCTGATCGAGGAGAGCCGGACGTCTTTAGGGCCAGGGATCACCAGCAGGTTGTTATCCGCAGAGCGCAAAGCTCTCCCGGGGACATACCGGAGAATGTGGTCCCACAGATATTTGAGTCCGGCAGCGCCTTAGAGACCTACGGGAGCCTCAGGGTGTGAGCTTTGGAGACTCAAATCTCCCTTAATCAGACACTAAATCAGAGGTCATTTGGGGGGGGGGATCGCGGCCGGCCCTCATTCAGCCAGGAGGAGGCAGGAGAAGAGGGAGGGTAAGTTGCTTCCTCCCTGCCTCTCCCCACCCCTGCCTGCCTGGGGCCAGGGAGGGCCTTGGCGGGGCTTCCTCGCACTCCCGCCGGCCTTGCAGGTCCACTGCCGGGCCCCTCATGGGGCTTGGCAGTGGAGCTGCAAGGCCGGTGGGAGTGGCCTGGACCGTTGGGGGTGGGGTGTGTGGCCTTATGACACACTTCCGGTGATGTCAGGGGCTGTGGCCTTATGACACACTTCCGGTGATGTCAGGGGGTGTGGCATATGCTAATGAGTTATGCTAATGAGTTCCTCTAGCCCTTTTTCTACGAAACGACCCCTGCACTAAATAGAGTCGAAATGTAGATCTGAGTTCTTCTATCCTAGTCGGAAGCAGTGTTCCCTCTAAGCCAAGTGAGTGCGAGCTAGCTCACAGATTTTTAGCCTCCAGCTCACAGATTTCTGTCTCAGCTCAGGAAGGGATGGCTCCAGCGCACACTGATTTATGCAGTTGCCAAATCGCTCGCTCGCTCACAACTTTAATGCTAGTAGCTCACAGAGTAGAACTCACAAGACTCCATAGCTTAGAGGGAGCATTGAGGGGTTTTGTAAAGAATGCTCACACCGGATGCCAAGGTCCCATGCACAATGCCACCTACTTGATTAGAACAGAGGGGAAATGCTCGGGGGGGGGTACAACATTCACATCTGTAGTGAGATCAAACTCCAGTGTCCCCCTACAGCCCTGGGGGTCCACGGCTCTGGACCTGTGCAGGGCTATTTTTGGGCAGGAACGCACAGGAACGGAATTCCGGCTGGCTCCCGAGTTGGCCACGCCCAGCAGAACTCATTAGCATAATAGGCCACACCCAACATCAGAAACTCATTAGGAGTTCAGCAATCTAACTTTCTACCGCAGACCAATATGGCTACCCTCGGAAACTGTAAAACAATATGTTCATTTGAAAAGGCATCCTGCTAAACGACTTCTTCCCGAAATGTCGAAGATTTACTATCAGAATTATGCACAGCCTCGTTACCTGACATTTTGTGTCTGGTGCCACTTCCGGTGGCAGCCATTTTGGGTCTGATTTCATCTCCGTTTTTTGGTTGTAAGAGAAGCCATGTTGGATCAGGCCAGTGGCCTATCCAGTCCAACACTCTGGGTCACACAGTGGCCAAAACTACCAGGTGCCATCAGGAGGTCCAGCAGCGGGGGCAGAACTCCAGAAGCCCTCCCACTGTTGCTCCCCTCAAGCACCAAGAATACAGAGCATCACTGCCCCAGACACAAGAACATAAGGGAAGCCATGTTGAATCCAAATTCCAAACTGGATTTGAGAGATGCGTACTTCCGGGTGCGTATTAGGGAAGGGGATGAGAGCAAAACTGCGTTCAATACCCCCTTGGGCCAATTTGAGTACCTTGTTATGCCCTTCGGTCTGCAGGGGGCTCCGGGGGTCTTCATGAATTTAATTAATGAGGTCCTTCATGACTTCTTGTTCAAAGGTGTGGTTATTTACCTTGATGACGTGTTAATATACTCCCAGGACCTCCCCTCCCATGTTAAACTGGTCCGAAAAGTCCTCAAAACGTTACATAAGCACAAACTGTTCGCCAAGTTGTCTAAATGTGCGTTTCACCAGTCCCATATTGATTTTCTGGGCTATCGCATCTCGAGTGGGGGGTTGGAAATGGACCCGGAAAAGATTAAAGCTGTTTTGGACTGGGAAACCCCCAAAACCCGTCGCCAACTTCAAGGGTTCTTAGGATTCGCCAACTTTTACAGATTTTTCATCAAAGGCTTTGCACAAATCGCCTTACCCCTCACTGATCTGCTAAAGACTAAGGGGAAAGGTTTTGACGCTACCAAGCCAGGTGCCCCCCTTAAATGGTCTCCTGAATGCGCGACTGCGTTTGACCGTTTGAAAACTATGTTCACATCTGAGCCGGTCCTAGCTCACCCTGATGAATCTAAGAAATATATTGTCCAAACCGATGCTTCGGATGTAGCCATGGGGGCCGCGATTCTCCAGCTTGGGGATGACAACAAACTGCACCCTTTAGCGTATGTTTCGAAAAAATTCTCCGAGGCTGAACGGCACTGGTCTATTTGGGAGAAGGAGGCGTCTGCCATAAAGCTCGCGCTCTCCACGTGGCGTCACTGGCTGGAGGGGGCTAAACTTCCTTTCGAGGTTTGGACTGATCATAAAAACCTCAAACTCTGAAGTCCCCATGAATGCTTAATGCCAAACAACTGAGGTTTTTGCGAAGTTTTGCTTCACGCTTCACCATTTTCCCGGCTCCTCTAACTCGCTGGCTGACGCATTGTCCCGCCTCCCTCAGCATGACAGCCATCATGACGTTCGCATTGACTCTGTTTTCACTCCCGAGCAGTTGGGCGGGGCTGTGGTTACGTGCGCTCAAGCTCGGAAGCTCCCTCCGCCTGCATCTTCTCCTGTTTCATCACCCCCCTCCCCTCTTCCGGGGGATTGGGGGAGTAAATACCGTTCGGCTTTGTCGAGTGAAGATGAAGCCACCGTGCAGACTCTGCCGAACTGTGTGCGCACCCCTGATGGGTTTGTTTACTTTGATCATAAACTTTATGTACCCATTTCTCTTCGCAGGGAGATTCTCCACTCTGGCCACGGTTCTAAGCTCGCAGGCCACTGGTGCTTCGTCAAGTCTCTTCAATTGCTGCGCAGACAATTCTGGTGGCCTCACATGCGCAAAGATCTTTTGGCTTATGTTCGTTCCTGTCAAACCTGCGTACTTTCCAAACCAAAAGCGGGAAAACCTGCAGGGCTATTGCATCCCCTGCCCACCCCTTCTCGGCCTTGGGAAGTGGTTTCTATGGATTTCATAACTGACTTGCCCCCTAGCAAAGGCAAAACGGTCATTTGGGTTGTTGTTGACTTATTTTCAAAACAGGCTCATTTTGTACCATTCCCCTCCTTGCCTACTGCTCAAGCCTTGGCCAAGGCTTTTCTCCTACATGTCGTACGACTCCATCTTTTGCCCTCTAAAGTGATTTCGGATAGGGGTACCCAATTTGTTTCTAAGTTTTGGAAGGAGTTGATGTCTTTAATGGGGGTGGAACAAGGTTTAAGCAGCGCTTACCATCCCGAGACCGACGGCCAAACGGAACGGGTTAATCAAACCCTTGAACAATACCTGCGCTGTTTCACTAACTACCAACAGTCGGATTGGTGTGAATTGTTGCCTTTGGCTGAATATTGTTATAATAACACTGTTCACAACTCTCGAGGCATGTCTCCCTTTAAGGCAGGGTTCGGTTATGATAGCCCCCCTCTCCCTTTCTTGGTGGGGGACAATCCTATCCAACCTTCTGATGCGGGGTCCTGGTGTCAATCTTTGCGGGAGGTGTGGCCTCTTTTATGCAGCACATTGGACTCGGCTAAATGCAAATACAAGGCTCAGGCAGACAAACACAGGACCAAAGAGTGGAATCTGGTGATTATGTATATGTGTCCACTAAAAACATCAAACTACTGCGGCCTAGTAAGAAACTTGGGTGGAAGTATATTGGTCCTTTCAGGGTCCGCCGAGTTTTGAACGATGTTGCTGTTGATGTTGAATTACCTAAAAACCTTCATGCATTGCATTCTGTGTTCCATTTCAGTCTCTTGAAGAAGGATACTGGCCATTCCAAATGGCGGGAAACTCATGTCCAACCCCCTCCTATCATCATTGAGGGTCAGGAACACTTTGAGATTTCTGGTATTCTGGATTCCAAACGTAAACGTGGTAAACTGTGGTATCTTGTGGAATGGGTTGATTTTGGTCCCCAGCACTGCGGATGGGTGGAAGAAGGGGATATTCGGGCCCCTTATCACGTCTGTGCATTTCACAAGCAGTTCCCGGACAAACCGGGAGGCCTCCCGGGGAAACCGGGAGAGCTCCCGCCGGGGCCGGGAGGTGGTGGGTAAGTGGTGTTTTCAGGTGGGCAGTATGTCAGCGAGCTGCCATCTCTTTGGGACAAGCCTCATCCCTTTTCTCAACCCTCCCCCTTCTCTCTCATGTAGTTGTTATCCTTCTCATGATATGCTTCTGTAACTGCCAAGGTTCTCCAGCTGGTGCGAAGTGGTGTTGTGTCTTTATGCTTTGGCTTGTTTAGATTTCCTGTGTGAACTCAACAAGTATTTATGGAACGGGATGTTGCTGTTCTCAGGACGCTTCGCGCCTTTCCTAATCTGTAACCTAACGAGGGAAATGAGCTCATTGGTTTAAACCTTGTTTGAATTTGCTTTAATACACCTTCCCCTGACTCTTGTAGTTATTTCAAACAATCTCGGTATGTTCGTGATCAACCAAGCTTTGGAAATAAATCTTACTTCTTTTGAACGTGGGTCTATTCTCCTGATTTGGGATCTAACACAGTGGCCCATCCAGTCCAACACTCTGTGTCGCAGAGTGGCCAAAACCCAGGGGCCATCAGGAGGACCAGCAGTGGGGCCAGAACTCCAGAAGCCCTCCCACTGTTGCCCCCCCACCCAGCACCAAGAATACAGAGCATCACTGCCCAAGACCCAGTGTTCCATCTATACCTTGTGGCTAAGAGCCACTCATGGACCTCTGCTCCATTCGACCTGGTGTAAGAATTCCAAGAAAAATAATGTCCACATAAAGTTTTGAAGTTGTTTGACTATAACATATAAAACACATTCGATCCCCCCCCCATTAAAGCTCTCAGTTCAATCATCTTTTGTCATCAGGACAAAGTTGAAATGGGGCACTTAAAAAAAAATGGCTGTTTACTAAAGTCAAAATAAACATGTTAAATCAAACCACATTTCTTAGGGCATCAGAGATCAAATTTCCCAGTTCACGTGATTCCAGAAAACCTACACCACTGCCTGGTTTTTTTTGCATTTTTCTCGATCCCTTGCATGATCATGAGGACCAGAAATATAAATGTAAGTCAAAAGCATAGCGTACTTGAAGAAGCCAGCTGAGAGTCATGACTCACGAAATCTCACACCGAAATAGATGTTGATTCAGGTGGGGTAGCCGTGTTGGTCTGAAACAACAGAGCAAAGTTTGAGTCCAGTGGCACCTTGAAGACCAACAAAGGCCCCGGTCACACGGGAGGTTTAGGCCCGGAAGAGGGACGGATTGGAGGCGCAGCAAATGGGCGCGATCAAACCGCAACATCTGGGAAGCGGCGCGCACCCATCCCCAATCCGTCCCTTCAGCCCAGTAACGCGGAGCAAAACAGAACCTAGTAAAGAGAAGGACTTACCTGAAACGCCGCAGCAAGCGCGGCCGTCGGATCGCAGGAGCACCCGTCTTCAGGAGCATTCGAGGCTCCCAGCCGAACTGCGCATGCGCACACATGCGCAACCGACTGCCTCGCGCTCCCTCCTGTGTCTTTCCCTCCGGCATCTGATCGTGCCGGGGAGCAGCTGCGCGGCGGCTCACAGGATCAGTCTGATCCCGCCGCCGCGTGTCTCTTTTGGTGCGCCTTTAAAAAGCCGCACTTTGGCCGCATCAATCCCCCCCCCCCCCGCGTGCGAGGGGGCAAGGTTTAATTTTGGGTTTTAATTCTGGGTATAAGCTTTCCTGTGCATGCACACTTCTTCAAATTCTGGGTATAAGCTTTCATATACATGCACACAAAAGCTTATTCCCAGAATTAAACATTGCTGGTCTTAAGAAGAAGAAGACGAGGAGATTGGATTTATACCCCACCCTTCACTCGGAGTCTCAGAGCAGTTTACAATCTCCTTTCCCTCCCCACAACAGACACCCTGTGAAGTAGGTGGGGCCCTTCCCAGGACTTCTCGTGAAAGAATAGCTCTGACAGAACTGTGACTGACCCAAGGTCACCCAGCAGCTGCATGTGGAGGTGTGGGGAATCAAACCCGGTTCTCCAGATTAGAGTCCGCTGCTCATAACCACTACACCAAACTGCTGCCACTGGACGCAAACTTTGAAATAAACGCTGTTCGCTTTTAAGGTATTGCTTGAATGTCACGTTATTTTGCTACCACAGAAACAATGTGGGTACATCTTTTCAATCATAAGGACTCCGGCCTTGTTCTTCGTTTGACGGCTGCACCGTGAAATGCCAAGGCTCGCAAGCCACCGGCAGCCTCTGCAACTCTGGTTTGGCAGCGGCGATGGCTTGCCAATCTGGCCAGTTCCTTCGCTATTCAAGAGCCAAGAAAGAACCAGGTTTGCCATGAACAGGGCTTTAACGCCTACAAAGAGCAGGCTTGGCAAAGAGGCCGCAGTGTGACGGGACTCTGACGGGTTCATTCCGAGCCAGAAAGCTTAAATACACAGCCCTGGCTGGCCGTCGGCAGGACATAATTTAGGTGCCAGCCGTTAGACAGCAGCTGCCCTCTGTCTCCCATACAAAATGACTTTCCTACAACTCTGATTTGTTAGGCGGTGAGAAATGAAGATGTCAGGGCCGGGATCAGAGCCGGGCCTGGAAGGGACGCAGCACAGCCAAGCCGGCAGCCAAATTGTGGGGGCAAAGGGTGCCGTAACTCTTCGGGCCAGTCGACAGTCTTTGTACTCTTGCGGGCTGTAAGGAATTTACAACCACTCCCAGCAACCAGACTTAATTCAGAGAGACGCTGGCCCCAGAGAAGGGTCTCGATGCCATAATCGAAGGACAAAAAAGGGTCTGCGACGGCTACACTGTCATTCTCCAAAGGCATATGTTATGGGCAGGAAAAGTATTTCCATCCTTGACTTTCCAGAGAGAAACTGTGCACCTTAGAGCTGGCAAGAGATCTTCTCACACAAGAGAAGAGTGCTCCCTTTTTGAATTTGAAGTCTCTGTGCTGAATCCATCCCAGAGCCCACCTGAATCAGGTCCAGGTGGAAGATGCTGCTTGATTGGGTGGTCCCCAGGGCCGGCTCACTCACTAGGCGCTCTAGGCGATCGCCTAGAGCGGGCCGGCCCTTAGGGGCGCCAAGCTGCACCCGGCCCCGTACTCTGGGAGTTTCTTGATTATTTGTGTTTTTCATTCTTCCTAAAATACATTCATTTTTGAAAATTGGTGGGCGCATGGGGGGGGGCGCCAGTAGGGATCCTCGCCTAGGGTGCAAAATAAGATGGGGCCGGCCCTGGTGGTCCCAGCCCACATGCAGAGGGAGACAGCACGGTTAAGCGATTAGAGTATCAGACTAGGAACTGGGAGACTCCAGCTTCGAATCCCTGCTCTGCCTTTCTGGTGGGATCTTGGGCTGGTCATAGAATCATAGAGTGGGAAGGGACCCCCCGAGGTCATCTAGTCCAACCCCCTGCACAATGCAGGAAATCCACAAACACCCCCCACGCCCCCAGTGGTCCCTGTTCCGTGCCCAAACAGTATAGGGCTTTAAGACCAGCAACTTGAATTTAGCCTGGAGAGGAGATGACTGAGAGGTGATATGATAACCATCTTCAAGTACTTGAAGGGCTGTCATATAGAGGATGGCACGGAGTTGTTTTCTGTTGCCCCAGAAGGTCGGACCAGAACCAACGGGTTGAAATTAAATCAGAGGAGTTTTCGGCTAAACATTAGGAAGAACGTCCTGACAGTTAGAGCAGTTTCTCAGTGGAACAGGCTTCCTCGGGAGGTGGTGGGCTCTCCTCCTTGGGAGGTTTTCAAACAGAGGCTAGATGGCCGTCTGACAGCAATGCGGATTCTGTGAACTTAGGCAGAGGGAGGGCAGGAAGGGTTGCCTCAGGGCTTAGTTCTTATGGCCCTTTCGTACACGCCCAGGGAAATGCTGATGGCCACTTTGGGATAAGGTACAATCCTGGAGTTTTTTTTGTCATCTTCTGGGCATGGAACAGCAGTCACTGTGGGGGTGGAGGTATTTGTGAATTCCCTGCATTGAGTCACAGAGCCGTCACAACCATTGCTTTTCTCCATTCTCTTTTATAAAGCAATAAGATAAAATAAATCTCCAGAAGAAACCATCGCAGTCAGGAGTCCCAGAAAAATAAGGTTTACATGCCCCCAAAATGCAACACGGCGGACGGAGACATTCAGAGTCACTTCACATTAATGCCGTGGTTAGCGCGGAGCTATCAATTTCTCCCCCACAGGAAAAAAATAACACATAGTTAAGATTGATTTCCAAGATTTCAAAGCGTTCAAGCTCTTGCCGCGTTCCCCGTCAACCACCTTTTCAAAATAAACGGTATCGACATGAAAACCCTTTAAAATAAACACACACCAACATTGTATTTTTTTTTGTCTTGTTTTGTTAAACAAACTTTGGTCTCCTGCCAGCAACAGCAACGGATGCTCAAGAAATTCACCAGCATCACTGGGGGGAATTGGGGGGGGGCAAGCAGCTGCCCCAACTGTCCCGAGGAGGGTATCTACTTCTAACACCAGGATCCTCAGTTGGGGACGAGCTCTATCAGTGTTCCCTCTAAGCTGAGTTCGTGTGAGCTAGCTCACAGTTTCTTAGCCTCCAGCTCACAGATTTTTGCCTTCGCTCAGGGAGGAGGGCTCCAGAGCAAACTGATTCATGCAGCAGCCCAATCGCTCGCTCACAACTTGAATGCTGGTCGTTCACAGAGTAGAATTTTTTGTTCACAAGATTCCACAGCTTAGAGGGAACATTGATCTCCAGGGCTATTTTTGGGCAGGAACGGAGTTCCGGCTGGCTCCCAAGTTGGCCACGCCCAGCAGGAACCCATTAGCATAATAGGCCACACCCAACAGCAGAAACTCATTAGGACTGGTTACATTAGGGGTGTGTGGCCTAACATGCAAAGGAGTTCCTGCTACAAAAAAAGGCCCTGGGTTTTGACAACAAACAAAGTAAACAGAATAAGAAGCAAAAGGTGAGTGTGGCTGGATGACCACACTTCTGGTAATGTGGGGTGTGGCCTAATGTGCTAATGAGCTGTGCTGTCAGGGGTGTGGCCTAATATGCTAATGTGTTTCGCTGTTGGGTGCGGCCTGTTATGCTAATGAGTTCCTGCTGTGCTTTTTCTACAAAAAAAGCCCTGTGTGAACTCTATACAAAAAAGAAACAAAACAGAATGGAAAACATCTTCTTGGGCAGTGAAGCAGGGTTGCCAGACAGAGGTGGGGCCCAGAGATCTTTTGGAATTACAACGAATCTCCAGACTAGAGAGTTCAGTCGTCCCGGAGGAAATGGCGGCTGTGGAGGGTGGACTCCATGGAATCACATCCGGCTGAGCTCCAGGCCCGTAGCCACGGTGGGGCATTTAAGGGCGGTGCCCCTTCACTTGTGGTCGATGCCCCACAGCTCCCGTTGCCCTGCCTTTACCCGCTGGCCATGCTCATTTGTTTCTGCCGCTACAGGAGGAGAGAGCCAGCCGGCCGGTGCAATTCATACTCGGGGAGTATGCACTCTCTGCTACAGTAGTGGGTGGGCGAGGCTGTTCCCTCTAAGCTATGGAGTCCTGTGAGCAAAAAAATCTACTTTCTGAGCTACCAGTTTGAGCCAGTTTGGTGTAGTGGTTAAGTGCATGGACTCTAATCTGGGAGAACCGGGCTTGATTCCCCACTCCTCCACTTGAAGCTGCTGGATGACCTTGGGCAAGCCGTAGTTCTGATAAGAGCTGTTCTTGAAAAAGAGCAGTTTCTGTCAAGAGCTCTCTCAGCCCCACCTACCTGACAAGGTGTCTGTTGTGGGGAGGGGAAGGGAAAGGAGTTTGTAAGCCGCTTTGAGACACCTTTGGGTAGTGAAGGGCAGGGGATAAACCCAATCTCTTCTTCTTCTTCTACCAGCATTCAAATTGTGAGTAGGTGATTTGGCTACCAGAAAAAATTAATCAAAAACATAATCAATCTACCTCGTGCTCAATAATCAAAACTATGTGAGGATACTGGATCCTTATCCAGCCTTCTAATAATCAACTAAGTTTCTCTAACACCCTATTCTTTAAGCTGTGATAATGGTTTGTTGTTGTTGTTCAGTCGCTCAGTCGAGTCCGACTCTTCGTGACCCCATGGACCAGTTCTCGCCAGGCCCTCCTGTTTTCCACCGTCCTCTGAAGTTGGCTCAATTTCATGTTCGTTGCATCTATGACACTGTCTAACCATCTCATCCTTTGCCGTCCCCGTCGTCTTTGACCTTCAATCTTTCCCAGCATCAGGGTCTTCTCCAGTGAGTGCTCCCTTCTCATTGGATGGCCAAAGGATTTGAGCTTCAGTTAGGAATATTCCCCTCCCAACCCAAAAAGAAGACATTTTCTTAGGTTTTTTTTAAAGGAGCTCAAAAGAGGACAGACAACCAAAAAAAGAGGTCATGTCCTCTAAAAAGAGGACATCAGGTAACCCTAGATATTCACATTTCCTAGTGAGCTGGAGGCTAAAAAGCTGTGAGCTGGCTCACACTAACTCAGCTTAGAGGGAACACTGGCCTGCCGCTACTGTAGCACACAGCCCATACTTGCCGACTATGAATTGCACTGGCCGGCCGGCTGGCTCTCCTCCTGTAGCGGCCAAAGCAAACGAGTGCAGCCGGCAGTTAAGGAAAGACCCTTCTCTTCTTCACCTGCCTGCTGACGGGATATCTGTTTCTCTCCCCCCCCCCCTTCCCCACCTGAAAATCCAGGGTGGACATTTAACCCGCAGTTTATCTGCTTTCCCTTGGATTTTCCAGCTACTGGATTTTCACGGATCTTTTTCTCTGCTCGGCTGTCAGGTCGGGGTTTTAAGGTGCGGAATCAATGGATTCAGGGCAAAACTTCCCTCCCAATTCCCGCCCCCTTGAGTTTTGCATTCCAATGTGTACGCCCATCACCCCCTCCTCCCCTAGACCCCTGCCCACCCCATTCACCGTGCCTGTTGGTTGCATTGTGTTGCCACCAGACATGCGCTTAAAAAAAGGAGAAAATGTAGGGAGGGGCAGAGGGCAGGGGCAATGCAGTGAAGGGGAAGAGGGAAGACAAATGCTCTTAATTAAACTCATTTAGCAAAATAAAAGAGAACGGGGGTCTCTCTTCGGAGTCCCCACCCACCCTGCTAGTTTCCTGGTGGCAGACGGCTAAAACTGAAGCGTGGCTGCAGACTGCTCAGGCTTAATTCAGAGGAGCTTACTTCCGAGGAAACCTGCGAAGAGGCTTAGACTCTGAAGCAGGAGACTAATGTGGAAACCAGTTATCAGACCCGGCACAATTCAACCCACGGAGAACCAGAGGCAAGCCCCTAATGCGGAATCACCCCAGGCTTCACCCCCCAAATCCCCAGGAATTCCCCAACCAAGAGTTGGCAACACTTGTTGCAACATGACCGGCTTTCAGTGGTGGGGAGCAGTGTTCCCTCTCAGCTGAGTGAGTCTGAGCTAGCTCAGTTTTTTTAGCCTCCGGCTCACACCTTTTTGTTATCGCTCAGGAAGGACAGCTCCAGAGCAAACTGATTTATCCAGCAGCCAAATCCCTCGCTCACAACTTTAATGCCAGTGGCTCCCAAAGTAGGATTTTTGCTCACAGGACTCCACAGCTTAGAGGGAGCATTGGCAGGGACCCCTGCTCTGTGCCCAGAGGAGTAGGGGGGAACCCTCCAGGATCCCTGGCATTGGTGGGGAGGTACTAGTTGGGCGAAATGCCAAAGATACAGTCCCCCGCTTGCCAATGTATACCCTAGGAAAAGCTTTCCTCGCCCTCCAGAACGCAATCTGTGGGTTGCATAAGTTGGGGGCCACGTCTCAGCGGGAGCTGAGCCTAGAGATATGAAGGCCCAGAAAAAAACGGAAAAATTCGGGGGAGAAACCTGGTTTTTTTCCGAAAAATTGGAAAAAGAAAAGAAAAAAATTGATTATGGAACATTTTATTTTAACATGGTGAATAAAATATTTTAAGACAAGGTGTTCAAATATTTTCCAAATATATATATGGTATCAGATTGATCTAATTTCTGTGCACTGAGGACAAGCAAGTCCTAGGTTACAAACTGAACTCTCCAATGCAAGAACAAGAGACATTTCTTCCTTTAGGGGGTGCGATTGTCAGAAGAAAAGAAAAAGGTTTCAGTTTTGTTTTTGCATGTGGGTGGGTATTCTGTTTGTAATAATTGTTTGGATATGCTACATTTTTAATATGCTAGTTGTGATAATTCCATGCCAAGTAAAAATTCCATAGTCATATTTTATGTTCCTAAAGTAACAGAATGACTTTCAATCTAGAAAGGACAAAAGAAATGCTAATGTAGCATTTTTTTTCAATTTTTCCGACAATTTCCGGTTTTTTCCAAAAAAAAAACGGGGGGGGGGGACGGGGTTTTTTCCGAGCTTCAAAATTTCCGGAAATTTTACATCTCTAGCTGAGCCCCCCATTCTTGGCACACAATCTCGAGTTAGCTTACGGAGCTCACTTTGGCCGGACAAAGCGCCAAGAGCTTGAAGAATCCTTTCCTCATTTGGGTACATTAGAGGGTATTTTTGAACACACGATGCAGAATGAGGCCCACGGTTCATCAAGGTCCTCTCCGGAGTCTCAGGCGGAGATCTGTCAGATCGCCTACCGTTTCGTCCTTTTAACTGGAGATGCTGGGGATTGAACCTGGGACCTTCTGCATGCAAAGCAAGACGCTCTGCCCCCGAGTCGTGGAGCGCTTCCAGGGAAATGCTGTCCTTCCAGAGCTGGTGAATTCAAAACCGTGACACACAGTGAATCAGACATAGCCGGGGTCCAGTTATCGTCGCATCTCTCCAACATCACAATAAAGCCAGGCGTACAAAAGCCGTAAGCGTTCTAGCCAGAGGGTGTTTATTCAACCGAGCAAAAAAATCCTCTTAAAAATCGAGCTGAGAGAACAGCCAGCAGGTCTCAATAGATACGGGCAAATTTGTCTCCAGAGAGGATTTAGGGCCAGTTAGAAGGTTCCAAGAAAGCTTGAGGGCTAGAAACTTTAATCCCCATTGCTACGGTATACATGGCCATTTGGATCTTCCTCCATTACGGACTGTACTAATGGCAGGGGGGAGCCACAGAGAGTCTTTGGCACCCCCTAGCTTCCAAAGAGCCTCTCTCTGTTTACTCTACCAGTGTGCCTAAAACTTGGCATTTCACTAACAGTGAGTCCTGCCAGATATCCTTCCGGGTCTAAAAATCAAGACACTCTCCTTAGCTAAAGGAAGCCAACTCTGTCTATGAAACCCGAACACAAGTCTCATGGGCCGGAACAGAATCCAGCCACACAGGTGATGTGGGGGGGGGGAGAGATTTCGTCACCCTGTGAAATCAAAGAGACGTGAAAATTCGATGTAAACAGCCACAAACTTGGGTAATAAGGAGAAAAACGTAAAGGCAAAAAGAAAAAGAAAAACCCTATTTCGCAAAAGAGCCTCATCTAGGCTAATCCACGGTTGGTTGGAAAGATAAGATTTTCTGATACCATCCAGGAACCTGGGAGATCAGCTTATAAGTAAATAAACTATGATAAAGGCCTGGGCCACTAAAAAGTTAATGCCAAGATTATGGAAATATTATGTGCCAAAGGGTTATCACGGAAATATTATGTGCCAAAGATGTTAAGACTCCTTAGAAAAATCTTGGGAGACGGCTTCCAAGATACCCTCCCGTCCTCTGGTTGAAGCTCTTTTGATCACATATTCTCGAGAAGTCACATACCCTCCTCTGATAAATATCGTCTTCAAGTTTTTATGCCCAAACAATTAAAAAAATTAGCAACGGCAAGGGTAACACTAAGAGATCGCCCAGATCCAAGTTACACTGGATCTCTAACAGCAAGCTCCCTCTTTTTGGAATCCCAGCCTATCAGGAAACCTTACGGGTGGGCTTTGTTGTCATATAAAGTGATTCGAACGATATCAGCATGGCGGTAAAGCAAAAAGTCCTGTGAACCTCCAACTCTCAACTGGGGTGAATATTTTGCAAGCACGCTCCCCCAAGAATGCCAGAGGAGGACTCGCCCAGTCCCTTTTCAAAGAAACCCCGTTCGATAACCCTAACCTTTGGCTATCTTAATCCTGAGAATGGGATACCAAGGACTAAACGCCTTTCCATGAGTGGGCAATGTGAAAAACTGGGCAAACGCAGGTCTAGATCCCGCCCTAAGAAGAAAGCATTTGGAAGGAGGGAACTTTGGGGAAAAGCCCCTTCAGGATGGGTTTATTCCTGCCCAGAGCTTCTCCGATACAAACGGCAGATCACAATTTGCGCAGGAGAAGATGGCAGTGTCAAAGCCAGGAGGTGGGTTGAGTAATGCAGAGGAGAGGCGACAGCGCAGTTTAGTGGGTAGAGTATCCGACTAGAAACGGGGAGACTCCAGGTTCGAATCCCCGCTCTGCCTTTCTGGGGGACCCTGGGCTGGTCACTTGCTCTCAGCCTAACTTACCTCACATGGTTATTGTGAGGATAAAATGGAGAAAAGGTGAATGATGGAAGTCTCTGGGAGTTTCCCAGTTCCTAGCCTAATACTCTAACCACTAAACCGCGCTGTCTCTGCAGTTACTCAGAATTGAGTGATTCTGTTCATGGTGTTTGGCAGGCTGTGCTCAGGAAAGTGGGGGGAGGAAGGAAACTTACCTGCTCCTCCAGAACCCACACTTGGCTCACAATCTGGAATTATGCATTACAGGACCTGAGCCAGGTACTGGAACAGAGCCGGCTCAACCAAAAGAGAAAGGGCATCTCGTCTTGTAAGATTTGGCTTTGTCAAGGAGATGGTCTCCGACAGAAGGACAAACTTCACGTCAGGCCTTACAAAACAGCGGTGGGAAAAGCTCGACCTCAAACATCATGCTTTGTCAGCTTACCACCCAGAGATACTTGGCATGATTGAGAGTCAATGCTACTTTTGGGACAGACGCTTAAAACTTATGTCAACACCACCACTCCCATCTTGCTAGCACCCCCGTAGGAAAGCAAAATTCTCTGGCTGAAGATTGTTTGGAAACATACAAGTTACTGAGCGAGGAGGGAGAAAGAGGGAACATTTCTAGCTAAGGGCTTTTCCACACTGACCTTTCCCTCGCTTGTAAGTTCCTGTTTCTTTGGGGGAAGGGGTCTGTTCTGCACAGATTTTGCTTCCTCTAGTGGTCCATTCGATATTACACTGGTTTATGTCCAGCATGTCTCTTTGCAGATTCAAGCCGCAGGTTTTTATGCCGGGCATACAGCGGTGTAATCTCAAATCAACCACTAGAGGGAGCAAAGTACATGTGGAACATGGGGGGAAAAACCATGAAGAAACAGGAATTGACAAGCGAGGCAAATGAGAGTACAGAAAAGCCTTAGAACACCTGGTTTCCTCTGGAGGCGGAAAAGAGGTGGATGAGATACAAAAATAAAAACTTTCTCTTGTCCCAGATAGTGGTTGTTTTCCCCCACACACACACTCTGCTCCCTAAAAGTCCTCACCCGCCAGGAAGACCGGGGGGGGGGGGTTCCTCCCTGAAACCAAAACAAAGAAACTAGGAGACCTTATTGCAGAATAGGGTTTTAGTGCAATTGTTCTCAGTAGCAAGACTCACGGTTGTCTACGTTGCACCCACAGACACACACACACACACACAAACACATCAGGACACACCATCGGCCATTTCAGTAGAGTTTGCACAAGTCCGAAGCTGACACAAAACATTTCTGGCTGCCCCTAGAACCGCACAATCCCTGACGGGTTTAGGCGCAGCAGAGAGAACCTATCCAAGTTTAGCGTCCAGAACAGAAAGTCCATCAGACGTCTCGGCCTTTGAAGAGAAGTTTCCACTTCAAACTGCAGTGGTTCAGTGTTGGCGTCCAACAGTGGCTCCAAACCTCTAGCAAAACAAGAGCAGAAAAGTAGACTCTTGTAGCAAGGTCTCTTCCAGTTCTTTTGGTTTGGTCCCCGGGAATGTAATGATAAGGGTTGCCACCCCAGATGTTCATATCCATTATAAAGCATCTTGAAAGCTGAAGGCAGTTTGCGTTTCTTCAAGACTACAGTAGTGTTCTTCGGGGCCCCTCTTTGACGCTGAGATTCTTGCAAGATGGCGGACGGCAAACTCTGATCCCGTGGCACCTCAGAGAACAGCCTCACCTGGCAGAGCGGGAAAAGTGGGGCAGAATTAGGATTATCAGAGAAGCACATGGCTTTAAGCAGCATTTTAAAAGGAAAAGGTGAAACGGAAAGCGGACATTTGCCCAGGATCAGAAGAGTGGAAAAATAAACTTGCTGAGTATGCAGTGATGGCAAAACCAACAGTTTATCTGAGAAATAGGTCGGTTACAAAATCTGAGGAGAGATGGAGTGTGTATTAGATGTATGAAAGCAGGAGGCAAATCTAGAATGAGAAGCAGTCTAAGACACTGTATGCAAGTGGGCTGCAACGAAAATGTGGTTGAGAAGTCATTTTAAATGTTAAATGTTGACTAGTAATGTCTCCCAACAGAAGTTATTTTTATTGTACTTTATATACAATGCTTTTTGCACCCTGAACTCTCTTTTTGTATTTTTTTATCATCTGTTTGCTTTCTCAGAATTTAGATAGCTAGATAAGAACATAAGAGAAGCCAATGTTGGAACAGGCCAATGGCCCATCCAGTCCAACACTCTGTGTCACACAGTGGCCAAAAAGACCAGGTGCCATCAGGAGGTCCAGCAGTGGGGCCAGGACACTAGAAGCCCTCCCACTGTTGCCCTCCCCCAAGCACCAAGAATACAGAGCATCACTTGCCCCAGACTGAGAGTTCCTATCTATACCTTGTGGCTGATAGCCACTGATGGACCTCTGCTCCATATGTCTAATTCCCTTTTGAAGCCGTCCATGCTTGTAGCTGCCACTACTTCCTGTGGCAGTAAATTCCATGTGTTAATCACTCTTTGGGTGAAGAAGGACTTCCTTTTATGTGTTCTAACCCAACTGCTCGGCAATTTCATTGAGTGCCCACGACTTCTTGTATTGTGAGAAAGGGAGAAAAGTGCTTCTTTCTCGACCTGCTCTATCCCATGCATAATCTTATAAACCTCAATCATATCACCCCTCAGCTGTCGTTTCTCCGAGCTAAAGAGCCCCAAGCGCTTTAACCTTTCTTTATAGGGAAAGTGTTCCAACCCTTTGATCATTCTAGTTGCCCTTTTCTGCACTTTTTCCAATGCTATAATACCCATTTTGAGGTGTGATGACCAGAACTGTACACACCATTGATTTATACAGGGGCATTATGATACTGGCTGATTTGTTTTCAATTCCCTTCTATCTTGAGATAGATAGATGATAGATGGATAGGTAGATGGCTAGATGGCTAGATGGCTAGATGGCTAGATGGCTAGATGGCTAGATAGATAGATAGATAGATAGATAGATAGATAGATAGATAGATAGATAGATAGATAGATAGATAGATAGATAGATAGATAGATAGATAAAAAAGGTAAAGGTTCCCTTGCTCGAAAGCCAGTCGAGTCCAACTCTAGGGTTGCGGTGCTCATTTCTGTGTCCAAGCTGAAGAGCCAGCGCTGTCCGAAGACGTTTCCATGGTCATGTGGCCGGCACGACTAAACACCAAGGCGCACGGAACGCTGTTCCCTTCCCACCGAAGTGGTACCTATTTATCTACTTGCAATTTCTTGCTTTTAACTGCTAGTTTGGCAGGAGCTGGCACTAGAGACGGGAGCTCACTCCGTCATGTGGCACACTCGGGTCACGAACTGCTGAACTACTGACTTTCCACAGCCTGCAGTTCAGCGTCTTAACCACTTGCGCCACCGCAGCTCCTAGATAGATAGATAGATGATAGATAGATAGATAGATAGATAGATAGATAGATGATAGAGATAAAGGGAAAAGTGGAATATCCCAGTTCTTTAAAGAAAACATTGGCTTTCTCAATGTGGGAGCAAGATCTGAGTCTGGTGGCACCTGCAAGACCAACAAGGTATCCAGGGGATAAACGTCTGAGAGTCAAAACTCCCTGGTCTTGAAGATTCTAGCGGACTACAGCCTTGCTCTCCTTCTGCAGGCCAACACGGCTATCCAACTGAAACTTTCTCCGGGGTTTTTGTTTTCTCAATGCACATGGTCAGTCAAGAACGATATTGTAAACACTGATTTATCCCGGCAAATCTATCCTACCATTACATTTTCCATCATGCCCTGCTTCCACGGTGCTCTGAGCAGCATACATGGCTTTCTCCCCTTCCCCCACTTAACCCTCACAACAGCCCTACAAGGTAGGTCAGAGCAAGAGCGTGTGCGACGGGTTCAAGAGTTACCAAGTGAGCTTCTCGGCAGTTGTGGGGATTTGGTGTCGTTTGGTGTAGTGGTTAGAAGCGCAGACTCTAATCTGGGAGAACCGGGTTTGATTCCCTACTCCTCCATGTGCAGCTGTTGGTGTGACCTTGGGTCAGTGACAAGTTCTCTCAGAGCTGTTCTCTCAAGAGCAGTTCTCAAAAGAGCTCTCTCACCTCACAGGGTGTCTGTTCTGGGGAGGGGAAGAGAAGGGAGATTGTCAGCTGCTCTGAGACTCCTTCGGGTAGTGAAGGGCGGGGTATAAATCCAACCTCTTCTCCTTCACATGTCTGACACTCTTAGCCATTATATCACGCTGGCTCGGCCTCTGCACAGGGAATGCCTCCATGCTTGTTCATAAAAGAGTGTATTCTGAGACTCCCTTAACGGCCACGGCCACAGCCTGTGAAGTACGACTGGCTTCATGCGTCAAAGGAGTTCTGTATCTGTTCAGAGACCGTGTGGCACAACCACTGCAGCACGGAAACTGAAGGGGAAGGCAGACAGGCAGTAAAGGAAGGCTTGCGGAGCTGTGAATGTGCTTATGAGATTTCTTCTCTTTTTTTTATTTTTACATTGTGTGTGTGTGTGGGTGCCTGTGCCTGGAAGTCATGGCAACCTCTGGCAACTCCTACTGGGGCACGGAGGGCGTTCAGAGAAGTGGCTGATATAGCCTGCCCCTGCCTCCCGGCTCTGGCATTCCTTGGAGGTCTCCCATCCAAATACTTGCCAGGGTCGGCCCTGCTTAGCTTCCGAGATCTGATGAGACTGGGCTTGCCTGAGCTATCCGGGTCAGGGCTTTATGGGCATTCTCTTCATTATTATGCATTATGAAAACGTCACAGACCAGTGGATTGAATGCGGGCATCGGCTATGTACCCCGGCCGGCTGTCATGTCACCATCACCTCTTCCTCATGAGGAACGAAGCGCCCCACACCCAGTTCCCGCAGGCCAGAGTAACCAGCCAGGGTCTGGAAGAAGAAGAAGAAGAAGAAGAAGAAGAAGAAGAAGAAGAAGAAGAAGAAGAAGAAGAAGAAGAAGAAGAAGAAGAAGAAGAAGAAGAAGAAGAAGAGGAAGAAGAGGAAGAAGAGGAAGAAGAGGAAGAAGAGGAAGAGGAGGAGGAACATAGAACATAAGAACATAAGAGACGCCAATGTTGGATCAGGCCAAAGGCCCATCCAGTCCAACACTCTGTGTCACACAGTGGCCAGAAATACCAGTGCCATCAGGAGGTCCAGCAGTGGGGCCAGGACATTAGAAGCCCTCCCACTGTTGACCCCCCCAAGCACCAAGAAGACAGAGCATCACTTGCCCCAGAGCCCCTAGCTATACCTTGTGGCTAATAGCCACTGATGGACCTCTGCTCCATATGCTTATCTAATTCCCTTTTGAAGCCATCCATGCTTGTAGCACCCACCACTTCCTGTGGCAGTGAATTCCAAGTGTTAATCACTCTTTGGGTGAAGAAGGACGTCCT
>NW_015168056.1:212376-236231 GCF_001447785.1 Gekko japonicus
TCCCTGATGGATTAAAGTACCCTGGTCCTGCTCCTACATTTAAGAACATAAGAACATAAGAGACGCCAATGTTGGATCAGGCCAAAGGCCCATCCAGTCCAACACTCTGTGTCACACAGTGGCCAGAAATACCAGTGCCATCAGGAGGTCCAGCAGTGGGGCCAGGACATTAGAAGCCCTCCCACTGTTGACCCCCCCCCCAAGCACCAAGAAGACAGAGCATCACTTGCCCCAGAGCCCCTAGCTATACCTTGTGGCTAATAGCCACTGATGGACCTCTGCTCCATATGCTTATCTAATTCCCTTTTGAAGCCGTCCATGCTTGTAGCACCCACCACTTCCTGTGGCAGTGAATTCCATGTGTTAATCACTCTTTGGGTGAAGAAGTACTTCCTTTTATCCGTTCTAACCCGACCGCTCTGCAGTTTCATGGAGTGCCCACGAGTTCTTGTATTGTGAGAAAGGGAGAAAAGTACCTCTTTCTTTACCTGCTCTTTCCCATGCATAATCTTATAAACCTCGATCATGTCACCCCTCAGTCGTCTTTTCTCCAAGCTAAAGAGCCCTAAGCGCTTTAACCTTTCCTCATAGGGAAAGTGTTCCAACCCTTTTATCATTCGAGTTGCCCTTTTCTGCACTTTTTCCAAAGCTATAATATCCTTTTTAAGGTGTGGTGCCCAGAACTGCACACAGTATTCCAAATGAGGTCTCACCATTGATTTATATAGGGGCATTATTATATTGGCTGATCTGTTTTCAATACCCTTCCTAATAATCCCCAGCATAGCATTGGCCTTCTTTATTGCAGTCACACACTGTCTCGACATTTTCAGTGAGTTATCCACTACAACTCCAAGATCTCTCTCTTGCTCAGTCTCTGCCAGTTCAGACCCCATCAATGTGTATTTATATTTAGGATTTTTGGCTCCAATGTGCATCACCTTGCACTTGGCCACATTGAACCCCATTTGCCATGTTGACGCCCACTCGCCCATCCTTGACAGATCCCCTTGGAGTGCCTCACAATCCTCACTGGTTTTCACCACCCTGAACAACTTTGTATCATCCGCAAATTTAGCCACTTCACTGCTTACTCCCATCTCCAAATCATTAATGAACAAGTTAAAAAGCAGTGGACCAAGTACTGATCCCTGCGGTACCCCACTGCTTACCACCCTCCACTGAGAAAATTGCCCACCTACACTCACTCTCTGTTTTCTATGAACTAGCCAGTTTTTGATCCATAAAAGGACTTGTCCTTCTATCCCATGATTTTTGAGCTTACTTAGGAGCCTTTGATGAGGAACTTTATCAAAAGCTTTCTGGAAGTCAAGGTAAATAATATCTATTGGATCCCCCTTGTCCACATGTTTGTTCACCCCCTCAAAGAACACTAACAGGTTAGTGAGACAAGATCTTCCCTTACAGAAACCGTGCTGAGTCTGCCTCAATAGGTTTTGTTCATCTATGTGCCTACTAATTCTTTCCTTAATAATGGTTTCCACCAATTTACCCGGTATCGACGTCAGACTGACTGGCCTGTAATTTCCCGGATCTCCTCTGGAACCCTTTTTAAAGATGGGAGTGACATTAGCTACCTTCCAATCCTCAGGAATGGAGGCAGATTTTAAGGAAAGATTACATATCTTTGTCAGGAGATCTACAAGTTCACATTTGAGTTCTTTCAGAACTCTCGGATGTATGCCATCTGGGCCTGGTGATTTTTCAGTTTTTAAGTTGTCTATCAGTTTTAGGACCTCCTCTCTCGTCACCTCAATCTGACTCAGGTCTTTCAACACCCCTCCTGAAATCAGTGGTTCTGGAGTGGGCAAGCACTTCTCATCTTCCACAGTGAAGACGGAGGCAAAAAATGCATTTAGCTTCTCAGCCATTTCCCTATCATCCTTCAATACTCCTTTTACCCCTTGGTCGTCCAAGGGCCCCACTGCCTCCCTGGCTGGTTTCCTGTTTCTAATGTATTTGAAGAAAGTTTTATTGTTGGTTTTTACGTTTTTTGCTATATGCTCCTCATATTCCCTTTTTGCCTGCCTGACCTCAGACTTGCATTTTATTTGCCATAGCCTGTGTTCCGTTTTATCAGCCTCACTGTGACTAGCTTTCCACTGCTTAAAGGAATTCTTTTTACTTTTTACAGCCTCCATTACTCTGTTTGTTAACCATGCAGGCTTTTTCCTATACCTGTTTGTGCCTTTCCTAACCTGCGGAATATATATTTTTTGAGCTTCTAGGATCGTAGTTTTAAATAGATCCCAAGCTTCCCCAATTGTTTTGACCCTTTCTACTTTTCCTTTCAGTTTCCTCCCCACGTGTCCCCTCATATCAGAGAAATTACCCCTTTTAAAGTTAAAAATGGTTGTGTGAGTCTTTTTGGCCAATTCTCTATTTGTACAAATGATGAACTCAACAACATTATGATCACTGTTTCCAAGCGGTGCAATCACTTTTACATCTCTCACCAGGTCTTGAGTGTTACTTAGGACCAAATCAAGGATCGCCTCTCCCCTGGTAGGTTCCGTGACCATCTGCTCCATAGCACAGTCATTTAGAGTGTCTAGAAACTCAATCTCTTTTTCCCGACTAGAACACATATTGACCCAATCAATGTGTGGGTAGTTAAAATCACCTATTATTACACAGTGTTTTTGTCTAGTTGCTATCTTTAAGGCATTCATCATTTTATAATCCTCCTCTATCTTTTGATCTGGTGGGCGATAACAAACTCCCAGTGTTAAGTTTCCTTTTGGCCCCCCTATTTCAACCCATAGAACTTCCAGAAGTGAATCCAATTCACTTAGCCTCTCAATCTTTCTAGACTTTATACCCTCTCTGACATACAGAGCTACCCCACCTCCAACCCTTCCCCCCCTATCCTTCCGATATAATATATAACCGGGAATCACTGTGTCCCACTGATTTTCCTCATCCCACCAAGTTTCAGAAATACCCACAATGTCTATTTTTCCCTCTGACACCAAGCACTCCAACTCCCCGATTTTACCTCGGACACTTCTAGCTGTCAGGAAGTTCTTTCTAAAGGTTAGCAGAAAACTCTTTCGATTTCATTTCAACCCGCCGCTTCTGGTCCGACCTTCTGGGTTCGGAGATACTTCTACCGTGTCCCCAAAACACCGAGCTGTTTGTCGCGCCTTTGCAGATAAGCGATTCAGTGAGTGGCTGTCAACTCTTCCCCCTTCAGAAGAGAATAAAAGATGCCCTCCAACCGGGCACTAGATCTGCCTGAGGAAAGATAAATACGTCTACGACGGCCACACCGCCGACGGCAATTTAGCCTCACGCCAGACAGCAGAGGCCCACAGTATTCTTGCAAACGAAAGCTATTACGCCGGAGAGCAAAACACCTTCATCTTGCAGACTCCCAAAGCAGCTCTCTGTTCCAGCTAGCAAAGGGCTATTACACTTTGGGAAGGACACGCTCCGAGGAAGGGGAATGACAGAGAAGGCCACCTCTGCTACTAACAGGGACAAAACACCCTCAACAGACAGCCCTGGGGGAAAAGCACCCAAGCCGTGGCATTTCTTGCATCAGCTTATATCGACCGCTTTGAAAAGTGGGTCAGGCCAAGAGATGGTGGCTGGCCCAGAAATCGGCAAGGATCGGGATCAGAGTCCAACATGCTCTCCTGCTGCCCCTCAGAAGACCTGCACGTGAGGAAACCAGTTCCTTAATCCTGGCAAGCATTTGCCTACACCGCAACCCCCTCGCTCTCCAAAGCAACCATTCTCTTATTTATCACTGCAAAGAAAGATGGACACTGTTCCATCAACTCTGTTTATTTATCTATTTAAGAAAATTTCTGTCCCGCTTTTCTAGAGAGCTAGTTTGGTGTAGTGGTTACAAGTGCGGACTCTGCTCTGGGAGAGCTGGGTTTGATTCCCCATTCCTCTGCATGCAGCCGCTGGTGTGGCCTTGGGTCAGTTACAAGTTCTTTCAGAGCTGTTCTCTCCAGGGCAGTCCTCGAAAGAGCTCTCTCGGCCCCACCTACCTCACAGGGTGTCTGTTGTGGGGAGGGGAAGGGAAAGGAGATTGTAAGCCGCTCTGAGACTCCTTTGGGTAGTGAAGGGCAGGGTATATATCCAGTCCCTTCTCTTTCTTCTTCTTCTTCCCAATGGGGACCCCAAAGGGGCTTAGCAACACTGTGCTCCCTTCCCTTTTATCTCAGAACAACAACCCCCTGAGGTAGGCCGTGCTTATAAAGACAGAGAGAGACTGGTCCAAAGTCACCCAGTGAGCTTCCATGGCGGTGTTGGGGATTCAACGAAAACACTCACAGTGTTTTCCCTAATCATACAAGACGAGTTCTCTGGGATCGTTTTGTAGTGACTGGTACTACTGAACTGTCTAAATGCCTCCAAAATGGAATCACTTCTGTCCCATATCACTATTCCCTCCCCCCCCCATCTGCTGGCTTAAAAATAACATACTCTGTTTCAATCTAAGTTATGCCAAAGGGGATTCGAACCCTGGACCTCAGAGACGCTAACCACTAGGCCACATACCTCTGATAGGCCGGGAAAGTTGTGAAATCCCCTCTGTTCTGTAATGATGGGGAGATTTTCCGCTCCGCCTGTCTGTGCTGATTATCTCCACCCCAAAGCAGCTTGTATCATTCTCCCGTCCTCCAATTTTCTCCTCAGAACAACAACCTTGTGAGGTAGACCGGACTACAACAGAGTGACTGGCCCCCAAAGGCCACCTACTGAACTTCCATGGCAGAGTGGGGATCTGAACTCGGGTCTCTCAGCCTGAGATTCAAACCACCACACCAGCTGTCATGACCGAATGCTTCGTAGACCACCAGGGGGTGCTCTGTCCTTTTCTGTCACCAATGCAGTGTAGTGATCACAGTGTCAGATTAAGACCTGGAAAGAAGAAGAAGGAGGAGAGGAGAAGAGGAAGAGGAGGAGGAGGAGAGGAAGAGGAGGCAGAGGAGGAGATTGGGTTTATACCCGACCCTTCACTACCCGAAGGAGTCTCAGAGCGGCTTACAATCTCCTTTCCCTTCCCCTCCCCACAAGGGACACTCTGTGAGGTAGGTGGGGCTGAGAGAGCTCTTTCGAGCACTGCTCTGAGAGAACTTGTGACTGACCCAAGGTCACAGCAGCAGCTGCATGTGAAGGAGTGGGGAAATCAAACCCGGTTCTCCTGGATTAGAGTCCGCGTTCCTAGCCACTACACCAAACTGGGAGTCTAATCTCCAGCTCAGCCATGAAGCTGAGTTAGTTTGGCCCAGTCTGTTTTTCTCTCTGCCTGGCCTACCTGGCAGGGTTGTTGTGAGGAGAAAACGGGGGGGAGGCACATATGGTGCCCTAAGCTCCCTGGAGGAAAGATGAAACGAGGCTGAATTTTAAAAACTGCATCCCTCCCTCGAGGTTTATAAGATTATGCATGGGATAGAGCAGGTCGAGAAAGAAGTACTTTTCTCCCTTTCTCACAATACAAGAACTCGTGGGCACTCCATGAAATTGCTGAGCGGTCGGGTTAGAACAGATAAAAGGAAGTCCTTCTTCACCCAAAGAGTGATTAACACATGGAATTCACTGCCACAGGAAGTGGTGGCGGCTACAAGCATGGACGGCTTCAAAAGGGAATTAGTGGCTATTAGACACAAGGTATAGATAAGGGTTCTGGAGCAGGTGATGCTCTGTCTTCTTGGTGCTTGGGGGGGGGTCAACAGTGGAAGGGCTTTTAATGTCCTGGCCCCACTGCTGGACCTCCTGATGGCACCTGGTGTTTTTGGCCACGGTGTGACACAGAGTGTAGGACTGGATGGGCCATTGGCCTGATCCAGCATTGGCTTCTCTTATGTTCTTATGTTTCCCTTCCAGTCTCTGCAAAAAGCTTGTTTCTGAGCTAGCTCAAAAGCTACTCCTGGTACGGCGTTGTCAGGACATGGATTTCACTTGTGTATTGATGAGAGCAAATCCAAGAAGGGGACGAAACCCAGGCAATGAACCTGGCCTCTCCCTGCAAAAGCAAATCGATTTGTTCTGTGCCTGAAATGGGCTGCCGAGGAGCCGCTCCGATTGTAGGAGGTAATGGATAGATCCCAGATATAAACTTGATCATCTCCAGTTGGGGCCCGGCGTTCTCCCAGGATTAAATTTCCGAGGGATCTCCAGACGACAGAAAAAATGGAGAAAACGGCAGTTTTGGCGGGGGGGGCGGGGGCTCTGGGGCATCACATTCTTGCAGAGCTCCATTCCCTCCCCCCAGCTCCACCCCCAAATCTCCCTGAAATCCCCAACCCGGAGTTGGCAACCACGCCCAGATCACCTGTATTTGATATCAAACACTGTGGAATCTTCCTCCTCCTCGTCGTCTTCGTTCAACGGTGCCATCTCGACCCGTTCTGCCGGAGTGGTGATGATGTCATACTTTCGGGTTTTCTTCTTCTTCCGGCCAGACCTTTAAAGAAAGAGTGGGGGAAAACACCAAAGTTTTGTTACAGAGGAAGCTAAAACAGAGCAACATTTCTTTAACCGCCCCCACCTCACAAACGGTACGTGCTATTTATCCCTTGTGTGCTGCTACGGGGCTGCATCACTGACTTATGTAATTCATTTAGAAGTAGAAGAGAGAAGAGATTGGATTTATATCCCGCCCTTCACAACCCGGAGGAGTCTCAGAGCGGCTTACAAGCTCTTTCCCCTTCCTCTCCGCACAACAGACACCCTGTGAGGTAGGTGGGGATGAGAGAGCTCTTTCGAGGACTGCCCTTGAGAGAACAGCTCTGAAATAACTTGTGACTGACCCAAGGTCACCCAGCAGCTGCATGTGAAGGAGTGGGGAAATCAAACCCGGTTCTCCCAGACTAGAGTCCGCGCTCCTAACCACTACACCAAACTGGCTCCTACCACCTTCCTCCCCAGCTGGGACCCAAAATGCTTACATCATTCTTCTCACCTCCATTTTCTCCTCACAACAACCCCGCTAGGTAGGTTAGGCTGAGAGTATGTGACTGCCCTGAGGTCACCCAGCAATCTTTCATGGCCAGGTGGGGATTCAAACCTGGGCCTCCCCAATCCTAGTCTGCCACTTTGCACCCTTGGAAGAAGCTGTGCATAATATATAAGGGTGGCACAAGGGGGAAGAGAGACTAATGGGCGGTGTCTACTTAGCTCTACCCACAATGTCATGACATCACAACAAGCTCAGCGTAAGATAGCAGTTCCTAGGGTAGCCCCTGGATGGTTTTGGACATGACACAGGTGCAGACGGTCAATCCTGCCAAGGCTTGAACTCAGTGGAAACTAACAGGCACTTTGCCCATGTTTAGGGAGGCTCTCTTTCACATTCGTTGACTTGTTTTGGAGATCGTGAAAACAGGGCAATGGAAACAAGTTCAGGGACAGAAACCTGGGCCCTTTTGCCTGCAGAAAGGTAAAGGAAAAGGTTTCCCTTGTTCAAAAGCCAGCTGAATCCAACTCTAGGGTTGCGGTGCTCATCTCCGCTTCCAAGCTGAAGAGCCAGCGCTGTCCAAATATGTTTCCGTGGTCATGTGGCCGGCATGACTAAACATCAAGGCACACAGAACGCTGTTCCCTTCCCACCGAAGCGGCACCTATTTCTCTACTTGCAATTTCTTGCTTTCGAACTGCTAGGTTGGCAGGAGCTGGGGCCAGAGACGGGTGCTCGCTCCGTCACGCGGCACTCGGGTCTCGAACTGCCGAACTACCGACCTTCCCGTCTGCAGCTCAGCGTCTTAACCTCTGAGCCACCATGGCCCCATTTTGCCTGCGTACAACTAGCTAATTTCCCCTCCCAAATAATATGGTGGGTGTGTGTTTTTTTGAGACAGCTGATAAGGAGACAACGGCATCCCACGCTGTAATTCTGTTGATTCTCCCAATTAACAGTGCTATTAACTAGAATTAGTGCCTGTCAAGCTGTTAAAGAAATCTTAGTTGATGAGTTTCAGGGACTGATCAGACTCGCATGGGATTAGAAACCCCTTCTGAAGGCTTGTTTGTACAGATATATGCTTGTGAGCATCCCTGGGGGGTTCAAGCTCACTGCTTCTGCCAGCCCTCTGGGCTTCCCACAGCTCCGCTGCAATTTCCCCCAAACCTGTATGATCTCTGCTGGAGGACTGTACCCAAAGCAGTTTTGGGAAAACATGGAAAGGAAGGTGCAAACGACCGCACCTCCATCACCACGCCCCCTTCTCCCTCCATCTCTGGCTGGCTTTCTGCCACATCGTCATCATTATTATTACAATTGCTATTATTAGTATTGGTACTCAGGATATTGCTACGGTGTTTTAACATGATGATTACTCCTACTAGGTCCCCCTTGCCCGAAAGCCAGTCGAGTCCGACTCTAGGGTTGCGGTGCTCATCTCCGTTTCCAAGCCGAAGAGCCAGCGCTGTCCGAAGACGTCTCCGTGGTCATGTGGCCGGCATGACTAGACACCGAGGCGCACGGAACGCTGTTACCTTCCCACCGAAGCGGTACCTATTTATCTAATTGCAATGTCTTGCTTTCAAACTCCTTGGTTGGCAGGAGCTGGGACCAGAGACGGGAGCTCACTCCGTCACGCGGCACACTCGGGTCTCGAACTGCCGAACTACCGACCTTTCGGTCTACAGTTTGGCGTCTCAACCACTTGAGCCACCACAGCTCCTAATTCATACTACCGATGATAAAAATTGGGCTGTGGCCACCAGACACGAAATAATCCAATCCACTTTCCAACTGGATTTTGCCCGCTCACACAGTAGAATCCAGTTGGAAAGTGCACTGAGCGTGGACTATTTCGTGTGTGTGATCGCAGTTGGGTTGGTCAGCTGGAAACAGAGGGCAGGAGAGGAACGCGCAAACGGAAAGAACAGGGGAATCTTCTCCATAAGTAGGGAGGCCAGCCTCCTGGTGGGACCTGGGGTATCCCCCGGAATGACAGCTCATCTCCAAACTACAGAGATCACGTCCCCTGGAGGAAAGGGATGCTTTGGAGGGTGGACTCTGTGGCCTTGTACCCCACTGAGGCCCCAGTCGCCACTAGAGATGTGAAGGCCCAGGAGAAAACCGGAAAAACCCGGTTTTTTTCCTAAAGCCTTTTTGGTTTTTTTCCAAAAAATTGGAAAAATTGAAAAAAGGGGAAAAAAATTGATTATGGAACGTTTTATTTTAACATGATGAATAAAATATTTTAAGACCAGGTGTAAATGGTTATAAATGTTCTTGCACTTCAGTGATCAATTATGGACTATATCTCGTAAAACTTTCTTATATAAGATTATTTTATACATGAACTATACTCGCCTATAGAAACATAAATATCAGAACCAAGAGACCTTCAGATGGCATGATTTGTTAAGCATTGCAGTTAAGTCTGTTTGAAATATAGATGTATTGTACTTGGATTTGGAAAAGTTTCATTCTGTAAAAACGTTGTTACTACATTAATGTATTAGACTTACATGTTACTTGTTATTTGTTAAAACCAATAAAAATGTAAATTAAAAAAAAGACCAGGTGTTCAAATATTTTCCAAATCATATATATATGATCAGATTGATCTAATTTCTGTGCACTGAGGACAAGCAAGTCTTAGGTTACAAACTGAACTCTCCAATGCAAGAACAAGATGTATTTCTTCCTTTAGGAGGTGCGATTGTCAGAAGAAAATAAAAAAGGTTTCAGTTTTGTTTCTGCACGTGGGTGGGTATTCTGTTTGAAATAATTGTTTGGATACACTATATTTTTAATATGCTAGTTGTGATAATTTCATGCCAAGTAAAAATGTCCGTAGTCATATTTTATGTTCCTAAAGTAACAGAATGACTTTCAATCTAGAAAAGACAAAAGAAGTGCTAATATGGCATTTTTTCAATTTTTCCGAAAATTTCCGTTTCCCCCCGAAAAAACCCGTTTTTTTTTCCGAGCTTCAAAATTTCCAGGAATTTTACATCTCTAGTCTCCACCCCCAAATCTCCAGGAGTTTCCCAACCTAGATCTGGCAAGCTGACTCCCCCCCCCAAATCCCCCGCCGGTGGCCAGGGAGGAGCTGGCCGCCCTATCTGTACGGCAGCAGACCAGCTTACTTTGGCTGGTGAAAAGGATCATTAGGAATCAGGCACACAGAACTGCTATTAGCCCTGGTAGGGTAAAGACAAAGAGAATAATGGTGCCTGTCTTCTTTCAATGCCATGTTAACGCCTGATTTCCGTTAATACCAAGGTAACAAAATAAAGAGCGTCCCTGGGCAAATCCGCAGGGGCTCATTTAAACTGTGCTGCAGGATAGCCGTGTGCACTTTGGAAACACAACACCTCTAACGTTTCCCCGGAGCTTGGGGGGGGGGTGCAAAGTCAACCCACCTCATTTTCTTAGCTTTGCCAGCATCATACTAAAATGGTGTGGGTTTCCAGGAAGGCCCTGGCATCAAGGGCACAGTGAACCCCTCCTGTTCCCGTAACTACTCCAGCCGAACTTTCTCCGGCCCGTCTGCTTTTCATTGCGAACGAAAACATTGAGAAAACCAGCCGCAGATTTTTCCATCTAATGTGGAAGCGTGCCGCGAAATGGATTAGAATCACACCCTCTGTGACCTGAAAACACTACTCTGAGTTCATTTAACACATGCTTGATTTCGTTTGCGTGTATGTTTTAAAATATTACTTTACGTAGGCTGAACGCAATTTTATAGGAAAAATCCTTTTAACGGCTCGACACAAACACAGATCAAGCACAGTAAAATTCCTGATGGAATTTCTCTCTGGTTCTGAATTTAAAACACCCCTCGCTAGGTGATCTACGGCTCTATCAGGAATATTTGCTCATCGCGACCTAGACTGTTCTTTCTGTGCCTTCTTTGAGAGCTTGCCAGGAACACTGGGAAAATCAAATTTTGGCTGGCTACCTAATCCTGCGGCCGGCAGAACAGAACGTCAGAGACAAGATCTTATGTCTGTGGGCAACTGGAAGCCACAGGCATTCAAAAGCATTACCGTACTCCCGGCTATAACGTTATTAAAACTCTCTCTGCCAGTTTCTGTGCATCAAGCTGCTATTTAAGGCGCAAGAGCAGGCCGATCTTCCTCCACCTGGTAAGTTGGCAACTGCTAGAGACAGAACAGTGGCCTATATGGATTCCAGAGTTGGGTACCCAAAGGCTGGGTGAGAGAAAAAATATTTAGAGAAATAAATGAAGAAAATATACATATTTATTACGAAGTGCACTGAAATGAAATTTGAAATTGGCACAATCCGCGCTGGGAGTGGCAAATATTTGAACTAGGAAGACCTGAATCTATATAACCTGGCACATTTCGATATTTCTAGGTTGAAAGCCTTGAAACCAATAAAGCAGGACCAATAATTCAATATATCTAGGTTGATAACCTTGAACCACATTAAACCGCATTTTGGCCTTCCTCAGTGGTCAAATTATTGTATATACATGCACACTATAGCATATAAACACATGTTAATGCCAAGGCAGGTTGATTATAGGGGATTCCAAATACCCTGTGTGGCAAAAGAATTGGGTTGTATGTGAGTTATCTTAAACTTTTAAGCTTACACATCCAAGGAATGCAGGCTTAATACTTCTTTCTGACCATGGATATCAAAACTCTCAAAGTGAGCATATATGTATCAAACTGAGAGCCAGTCTGGAGTAGTGGTTAAGAGCATGGTCTCCAATTTCAGAGAACCGCATTTGATTCCCCACTCCTCGACATACAGCTGCCGTCATGACCTTGGGTCAGCCACAAGTTCCCTCAGAGCTGTTCTCTCAGGAGCAGTCCTCGAAAGAGCTGCTCTCAGCCCCACCTACCTCACAGGGTGTCTGTTGTAGGGAAGGAAAGGAAGGGTAAGGAGTTTGTAAGCCGCTCTGAGACTCCGAGTGAAGGGCAGGGTATAAATCCAATCTCTTCTTCTTCTTTATATATAATAGGACTTCTTGGTTCAAATATTGGCCACTTCCAGGGCAGATTGTGCCAATGCTTTTCAAGTTTAGTTTCAGCGCACTTTGTAATAAATACATATTTGTTGTTGTTCAGTCGCACAGTCGAGTCCGACTCTTCGCGACCCCATGGACCAGATCCCGCCAGGCCTTCCTGTCTTCCGCCGTCCTCTGAAGTTTGCTCAACTTCATGTTCGTTGCATCGATGACACTGTCTAACCATCTCATCCTTTGCCGTTCCCGTCTTCTTTGACCTTCGATCTTTCCCAGCATCAGGGTCTTCTCCAGTGAGTGCTCCCTTCTCATTGGGTGGCCAAAAGTATTTGAGCTTCAGTTTCATTATCTGGCCTTCCAGGGGACAGTCAGGGTCGATTTCTTTTAGGACATATACTTTTTTCCAATTTATTTCTCTAAGTATTTTTTTTCTCTCTCACCCACCCTTTGGGTACCCAACCCTGCTGCTTCCTAAGGCTGTCCCCCCCCGCCCGCCCTTCTCTTTTGGTTCGCTTGATGGATCTCAGGTCAATTCAGAGTTGCCACCTTCCTTATTAATCCCGCTCCTGCGCCGTCAACAGCTGCCCACAACAAAGGTGGGATTTTCAGAACTGCAGGTGCAGTACAGGGAGCTTCCCCTGTTGAATTTCTGCATCGCAGGCTGCAGTTCTAGGAGAAGGAGGAGAAACACCATTGGGGGGGGGGAAGAGCTCCTAACTTCCGTTTCCACTCCCTTTTCTGTGCACGAGAGCATGCGTAAGTACCCACGGCTCAGCGGTCGGTTAGCAGCAGTGTTCCCTCTAAGCTGAGTGAGTGTGAGCTAGCTCACCGTTTTTTTAGCCTCCAGCTCACACATTTTTTGTCTCGGCTCGGGAAGGAGGGCTCCAGAGCAAGCTAATTCATGCAGCAGCCAAATCGCTCGCTCACAACTTTAATGCCAGTAGCTCACAAAGCAGAATTTTTGCTCACAAGACTCCAAAGCATAGAGGGAGTGTTGGTCCTGAGCAGTGTTCCCTCTAAGCTGAGTGAGTGTGAGCTAGCTCACCGTTTTTTTAGCCTCCAGCTCACACATTTTTTGTCTCGGCTCGGGAAGGAGGGCTCCAGAGCAAACCAATTTATGCAACAGCCAAATTGCTTGCTCACAACTTTAATGCCAGTAGCTGACGAAGTGGAATTTTTGCTCACAAGACTCCACAGCTTAGAGGAAGCATTGCCCCTGACCAAAGTTATTTTTGCTCACAAGGCTCCAAAGCTTAGAGGGAGCATTGGTCCCGAGCGGTGTCCCCTCTAAGCTGAGTTGGAGTGAGCTAGCTCACAGTTTTTTAGCCTCCGGCTCACACGTCTTTGCCTGAGCTCAGGAAGGAGGGCTCCAGAGCAAGCTAATTCATGCAGGAGCCAAATCGCTCGCTCACAACTTTAATGCCAGTAGCTGACAAAGTGGAATTTTTGCTCACAAGACTCCACAGCTTAGAGGAAGCATTGCCCCTGACCATAGTTATTTTTGCTCACAAGACTCCAAAGCTTAGAGGGAGCATTGGTCCCCTCTAAGCTGAGTTGGAGTGAGCTAGCTCACAGTTTTTTAGCCTCCGGCTCACACGTTTTTGCCTGAGCTCAGGAAGGAGGGCTCCAGAGCAAGCTAATTCATGCAGGAGCCAAATCGCTCACTCACAACTTTAATGCCCGGAGCTGACAAAGCAGAATTTTTGCTCGCAAGACTGCACAGCTTAGAGGGAGCACTGGTTAGCAGGCCTCTCCTCCAACACCTCCCTGCTCCGAGGCCTCCGGCACCCTCCCAGCGAGCTTCAACTTACATCTGAGGACACGATCAAGCAGCCATCTGGGAGGGAAACAGATCCCTGTTTGGACTCTTTGCCGGGGAAGAGCAGGGAGTCACATGAAGAACCGCTGATCCCAACCGTATAGTCATGGGACGGTGAAATCGCCAGGCGTTGGCACGCCAGCCTGGACTGCCTGGTCCCTTTGGTGGTGAGCCGCCTGAAGGGTTCCAGATGCCAACCTTGGCCCCATTAAGGAAAAACGTCCTGGGGGTACCCACTGCCCGGCCGCAGCATCACCAACTAACAGAATAAGGCCCACTGGGGGGGGGGGAGAAGAAGAGGAGGAGGAAGAAGAGGAGGAGGAGGAGGAGAAGAAGACTGGATTTATAGGTGGGGCTGAAAAAGCTCTTCCATGAACTGTCCTTGACAGAACAGCTCTGCCAGAACTATGGCTTCCCCAATGTCATCCAGCAGCTGCAAGTGAAGAAAATTACCCTTAACTTTGTTGTTGTTCAGTCGCACAGTCGAGTCCGACTCTTCGCGACCCCATGGACCAGATCCCGCCAGGCCCTCCTGTCTTCCGCCATCCTCTGAAGTTTGCTCAATTTCATGTTTGTTGCATCTATGACACTGTCTAACCATCTCATCCTTTGCCGTCCCCGTCTTCTTTGACCTTCAATCTTTCCCAGCATCAGGGTCTTCTCCAGTGAGTGCTCCCTTCTCATTTGGTGGCCAAACCCTTAACTTACTCCCCACTAATGCTCCCTCTAAGCTGTAGAGTCTTGTGAGCAAAAATTCTACTTTGTGAGCTACGGGCATTAAAGTTGTGAGAGAGCAGTTTGGCTACTGCATCAATTAGTTCGTTCTGGAGCCCTCCTTCCTGAGCTAAGACAAAAATGTGTGAGCCGGAGGCTGAAAAACCGTGAGCAAGCTCACACTAACTCAGCTTAGAGGGAACACTGCTTCCCCCACACACACACACAAGTTTCACACAGTCTCTGAAATAATTAGGCCAATGCACTATGAATAGCAGCTATATGTTGCCGAAGGCTTTCACGGCCGGAGTTCATTAGATGCTGTAGATTTTCCGGGATGTGTGGCCGTGGTCTTGGCTGCGCAACATGCAGTTGCTGGTGTGACCTTGGGTCAGTCACAAGTTCTCTCAGAGCTGTTCTCTCCAGGGCAGCCCTCGAGAGAGCTGTCTCAGCCCCACCTTCCTCACTGGGTGTCTGTTGTGGGGAGGGGAAGGGAGAGGATTTTGTAAGCCGCTCTGAGACTCCTTTGGGTAGTGAAGGGCGGGGTATAAATACAATATCTTCTCTCTTCTTCTTTGCACATCTAAGTATGGAATCCAGCATCCTCAGATGAACGCCTGAAGCTGCTGAATACTGAATCAGACCATCAAGGTCAGAATTGTCTACTCAGACTGGCAGCAGCTCTCCAGGGTCTCAGGCAGAGGTCTTTCCCATCACCAACTGCCACCTGATCCTTCTAACTGGAGATGCCAGGGATTGAACCTGGGACCTTCTGCATGCCAAGCAGATGCTCTGCCACTGAGCCACAGCCCCTCCACTGCAATTCATCTGCAGCATCTTAGGCAAAAACCTTTCCTGTTCGAATAATTGGCAGGATTCTTCCTAGGCGGAGGCGGAAGAAAATTCCTCCTGGCCTAAATTATTACTCCAGAACAGGAAAAACGTGTTTGCCACATTGCGGTTTTTCCCCCTTGCTTTGGGGTTTTGGTGCTCTTTTCAAGTGAAGGGTTGAAGAAAAGTCCAAGGGAAATTTGAGGTTTCTGTAAAGCCCTCCAGACTTTTCAGGAAATCAAATCCTAACAGCTTCTCAAGAGCTTGCAGAACAAACACTCTTGATTTCTCTCCAGGCGAGGAGGAGGAGGAGGAAGAAGAAGAAGGAGGAGGAGGAAGAGGAGGAGGAAGGAGGAGGAGGAGGAGAAGGATTTATACACTGCCCTTCACTCAGAGTGTCAGAGCGGCTTACAATCTCCTCTTCCTTCCTCGCCCCACAACAGACACCCTGAGAGGTAGGTGGGGCTGAGAGAGCTCGGAGAGAACTTGTGACTGACCCAAGGTCACCCAGCTGGCTGCATGTGGAGGAGTGAGGAATCAAACCCGGTTCTCCAGATTAGAGTTCCCTGCTCTTAACCACTATGCCAAACTGGCTTACAGCTGTACTTCGGCACTACAAATGTGTATGATTGTGGCTTGAGGGGGGTGACTGCAGAGGGGGTTGCGAATTCCTTGTTAAAAACCGCTGGGTCCTCCTTACAAAAGTGTTCACTCCCACACTTTCCTGAGGAATGGGAATGGCTTTGAACCCCTACGGAAGCTTGCGTACAAGTCTAGAGAAGCCACTACTCTGCAGCGCTTTCCCAGGCCACTGCAAATATTTATGCTCTAACAAGTGACGATTTGGCAGAAACTCAGTTCAGACTACCGCGATCCGGATGGCCCAAGCTAGCTCCATTTCATCAGATTTTGGAAGCTAAGCAGGATCTCTCCTGGTTAGTAGGTACTTGGATGGGAGACCACCGGGGAAGGCAAGGGCAAATCACCTCTGAACGTCTCTTGCTTTGAAAAGCGTAGTGGTGAAGTGCGCGGACTCTAATCTGGGAGAACCGAGTTTGGTTCCCCACTCTTCCACTTGCACCTGGCTGGATGACCTTGGGAAAGCCGTAGTTCTGGTAAGAGCTGTTCTTGGAAAAGAGCCGTTTCTGTCAGACCTCCCTCGGCCCCACCTGCCTCACAGGGTGTCTGTTGTGGGGAGGGGAAGGGAAAGGAGTTTGTAAGCCGCTCTGAGACTCCTTTGGGTAGTGAAGGGCCATGGGGTAGAAATCCAATCTCTTCTTCTTCTTTTACCTCACAGGGTGTCTGTTGTGGGGAGGGGAAGGAGTTTATAAGCCGCTCTGAGACTCCTTTGGGTAGTAAAGGGCAGGGTATAAATCCAATCTCTTTTCTTCTTCTTCTGAAAACCCGACAGGGTTGCCATAAGTCGGCTGTGACCCGAATGCATTCTCCAGCACCAGATTGACCATTCCGAGGGTACGGCCCAGACGACAGTCACGCGGGAGTGACCCAGGGCAAACTGAAAGAACTGAACTGCACTATTGAGTTGCTTATTCTCCCACAGGCTACAACAGGGCTGGGTGACCCTGTCCTTTGAAGAGAGGCGGCTGAGCGGTGACTCACCCGGCCAGAAAGACCGGCTCTTAGGAACACACTGCTGAATGGTTTTACTCAGGCCCCCAGTGCGCGAGGCTCGCGAGCAGGGCAGATTCTCTGGAAGATTACAACACACACACACCCCGTCCCCATAAAGAATTCCGAGGGCACCTTTTTTCAGGAAAGACCCATGAGCGGCTTCCTGCAATATTTCCCAGAAGGCTATTTGGGCTCACAGATGCTTCCTGAAAGAAAAACAGGGAGGCGAGCCAACCCTGACGTGGCTTTTCCCAACCAGTTTTGTTTTTTGTTGGGAGGCCCCAAGAACTGCAAAAGGACTGTGGACATAACCACGGAATCATAGAGTGGGAAGGGACCTCCAGGGTCATCTAGTCCAACCTCCTGCACAATGCAGGAAATTCACAAATGCCTCCCTGGCTCAACAGTGTGGTGTAGTGGTTAGAGGATCGGACTAGGACCTGGGGAGACCTAGGTCCGAATCCCCGCTTTGCCATGGAAGCTCGGTGGGTGACCTTGGGCCAGCCACACACACTCAGCCTAACCTACCCAGCAGGGTTGTTGTGAAGATAAAATAGAGGGAAGGAGAATGCGGCAAGCCACTTTGGGTCTCCGCTGGGGAGGAAAAGGCAGGAAATAAATGAACCAACCAAACAAACAGATCAATAAATGCTGGTTGCAGTCAGTGTTCCCTCTAAGCTGAGTTAGAGTGAGCTAGCTCACAGTTTTTTAGCCTCCAGCTCACACATTTTTGTCTCAGCTCAGGAAGCACGGCTCCAGAGCAAACTAATTTATGCAGTAACCAAATTGCTTGCTCACCACTTTAATGCCAGTAGCTCACAACGTAGAATTTTTGCTCACAAGACTTCACAGCTTAGAGGGAACATTGGTTGCAGTGCCATTAGCCAACTGCACACTGCATTCCGGGAACATCTGAGGTTCCCCCAAACGGACACATGAAACAGCCTTACACTGAATCAGCCCCCTGGCTGCATCAAAGTCAGTACTGTCTACTCAGACTAGCAGCGGCTCTCCAAGTTTTTGACATTTAAAGCCCTACACTGTCAGGGACCAACAGAAGCCAATGTTGGATCCGGCCAACGGCCCATCCAGTCCAACACTCTGTGTCACACAGCGGCCAAAAAGACCAGGTGCCATCAGGAGGTCCAGCAGTGGGGCCGGGACACTAGAAGCCCTCCCACTGTTGACCCCCCCCCAAGCACCAAGAAGACAGAGCACCACTTGCCCCAGACCGAGAGTTCCTATCTGTACCTTGTGGCTAAGAGCCACTGATGGACCTCTGCTCCAGATGTTTATCCAATTCCCTCTTGAAGCCGCCCATGCTTGTAGCTGCCACCACCTCCTGTGGCAGTGAGTTCCATGTGTTCATCACTCTTTGGGTGGAGACGTATGCCTCTCCCCGTATGTTCCCAAGAGAGATCTGCGCCCTGCAGGACTTACTACAGTTTCTCATGGCCTGCAAAACGGAGATGTTCCACCAAGCCCACGACTGAGGCAGTGGAATTCTATTAGCACTGTCCTCCCCCCCCTGACATGCGCTTTTATCCTGATTAGGTTTCACTTGTCTATCCACCTCCTGTAACACTGGTTGCCAATTCAGTGTTCCCTCTAAGCTGAGTTAGTGTGAGCTAGCTCACCGCTTTTTAGCCTCCGGCTCACACATTTTTGTCTCCGCTCAGGAAGGAGGGCTTCAGAGCAAACTGATTTATGCAGGAGCCACATCGCTCGCTCACAACTTTAATGCCAGGAGCTCAGAAAGTAGAATCTTTGCTCACAAGACTCCGCAGCTTAGAGGGATCCTTGGTTGCCATCTATCATGTACATAGGTAGCGTGGAGCCAGGAGAAGCATATCAATTGGCACCGTAAATGAAATGACGTTACAATTGCATTTTAACAGATGCTCGATATCGTGTTGATAATTTTATTGTAATTCATTGTACTGTTGGAACCCACCCAGAGCCTTGCTATGCAGGGGAGGGAGGGCTAGAAATCTAATAAATAAATAAATAAATAAATAAAACGGTATCCGGCAGAGTTCTTCCACATCACCTCCTACCTGGTCCTTTTAACTGGAGATGTTGGGGATCGAACCTGGGGCCTTCTGCATAGCCCAGCAGGCCATTTTCAGATAAGCAGAAGAGGACGGTGGTAGAGAATCACAGGACCATCGGCTGCTTGATAGCATGATGGTTTAATCCTGCTCTGGGAGAGCGTTTTCCTTACCACCACTGCAGAACAGAGGAGGCCACATTCGGATTAAAAGGGCCCCGATCTCCGCGCATGGCCTTCCTTTCCTTCTCAGCTTCCCCACTAGGTCCGTCTGCTCCCTCAAGCTCACCCTGCCCCGCTCCCAATTTATTATTTTATTATACTGGAAACTGTCATTTCTACTGCTTGGTTAAGATCATGTATAACAAAGTGGGAAGGAAGACATGTTCAGTAATACAAGGCTCTTTTTGCAATATAGTACCAAAACCAAATTTACCTTTCCAGGGCAAAAAAGTGAGGTCCAAAAATAATTTGAAAAAAATTATACAGGTTAAAAATGAAAGTTGTACAACCAGAAGTGCATTATCATGCCTCAGGCAGGGTTCCCCCACCCCCTTTTTTCTTTTTGTTTGCATTTGTTTTCCGGTTCTGTAAGCATAGTCTTACTGCACTGTTTATTATGTCTTATGCTGTTTTGATTTTGAAAAAAATATTTTGCAATCCCTCTTGAGTCTTGGCAAGAAAGGGGGGGCAATAAATGTAGTACATTTAAAAATAGGCCCACTAACAACATGAAAAGTAAAAACTACTTTATTGGGCTACTACAATGTGCTCTACATGGGGCTACCCTTGATGAGCATTTGGAAACTACAGCAGGTCAAGAATGCTGCCGCCAAACTATTGACTGGAGTGGTTATTGGGCATTCCCTCTCTGACCTTCATCCCTGTTGATGTTTAATTGTTTTTTAATTGTTTGGTGTTTAGTGGGGGTTTTTTGTTATTAAACTGTTGCTTAATTGTTACTTTTAACTCTCTCTGTGTGTGTGTACTTTTCAAAGCTTATTGTAGGCTGTGGTCACACACTCTAAACAATCCACTTTCAATCCACTTACAACTGGATTCTGCCAGTTTACACAGTAAAAAATCCAGTTGGAAAGTGCACTGGAAGTGGATTAGAAGTGGATTCTTTAGTGCGTGTGACCGCGGCTGTAGTGGTTCTGATTATTCACCGCCTCCAGGACCCTAAGTTGGGTGGACGGGTGATGTAAGACTGGTGTAAATAAACAAAACGGTAAACTCCCCCCAGCCGTTTTCTCTCCATCAGCAAAAGGTTCTCCCCACAAACTCCATCAACGCTCCCTCCCAAGCAGTCACCGATGGTTCAAAGATGGAGGAAATCGTTCTAAAACATGAGATTGGGGGGGGGGCTGTAGTAATGCAAAAGTTAAGAGGAGGAATGCAAATGAGGCAGGAGGGAAGATTCTCCTTGGGAAGAACTGGATTCTGACCCTCCCTCTGTGTCTTTGCGGAATTCCAATTCGTCTGATCGGGGGGGGGGGTTGGAATGAGAATATTTTAGAGGAAAGTCATTTCCCCAATACAGTGGAGGAGATCCCTGATGGGACAGACGTCTCCTTGCAAGGAGCGTAGGAGCTAAACTGCAAGCCCTCAAGTCCCAGGTTCTAATTTTGCCTCTGTACTCCGCGACACAAAAATAATGAACGCTGGCCTACCTTTCGGGCACGGTTGAAGGACTGCTAATGTATGTGAAATTCACTGAAGAGCTTGGAAGCATTGTCTGCTAGTTAGAGGAGGGTCCAGATTTCATATTTTAAAGCAATTTCAACTCGCAAGAAGCAAAGTGTTCAAAAGACAGGACAGCGCTATAGAGAAAGCGCTCAGTATTCTGGCCAGGAAACCTTCCACAAACCACCAGCTCTGGAAGCCAGTTCCGTCCTCTGCAATGTTCCCTCTAAGCTGTGGAGTCTTGTGAGCAAAAATTCTACTTTGTGAGCTCCTGGCATTAAAGTGGTGAGCGAGCAATTTGGCTGCTGCATAAATCAGTGTGTTCTGGAGCCATCCTTCCTGAGCTAAGACAAAAATGTGTGAGCCAGAGGCTAGAAAACTGTGAGCTAGCTCACACTAACTCATCTTAGAGGGAACATGCCACCAATGTTCCCTCTAAGCTGTAGAGTCTTGTGAGCAAAAATTCTGCTTTGTGAGCTACCGGCATTAAAGTGGTGAGCAAGCAATTTGGATACTGCATCAATGAGTTTGCTCTGGAGCCATCCTTCCTGAGCGGACACAAAAATGTGTGAGCCGGAGGCTAGAGAATTGTGAGCTAGCTCACACTAACTCAGCTTAGAGGGAACACTGCATGCCACTGGGCTACTCTGCAAGGGCACTGTGCATAGTCCCAAGAAAACACAAGCAAAGGACACCGTGTACTCAAAAGGAGCTTGATAAACAAATCTTCCTGCAAGGCGGTCTGAGGCAAGCCATGATCTGTCTGCCTCAGCTCAGCTACATGCAATATGGAGGAAATACATATCGGACTACCTTATAGGGCTCTTGTAAAAATTACGGAGCTCTTGTGAGCTAGTGGGGTACAGTGTTGGACTGGGGACTGGGTTCAGATCCCCATTCCACCACGAAAGCTGCTGAATGACCTCGAAGCAGTCCCCCCCCTCTGACTAGCCTACCTTGCAAGGCTGTTGTGAGGATAAAACAGAGAAGAGGGGAAATGATGTCAGCCACTTTGGGTCCCCCGTCGGGGAGGAAGGTGGGGCATCGGCGGAGTAAAACAAATAAAAATAATTTCCATTACACACAGTGGAATCACCGAAACTTAACATCTAAAGGGAGACCCCTGTACACCACTCCATATTTCTTGCAAGGATGAAGGGATAAAAACGTATGTTAAAATATTCTACTGCACTATTACCCCCCCCCCTTGCCATGAAATGCACTAGGCAGCAATGCTCCCTCTAAGCCGTGGAGTCTTGTGAGCAAAAATTCTACTCTGTGAGCTACTGGCATTAAAATTGTGAGCAAGCCATTTGGCTGCTGCATAAATTAGTTTGCTCGGGAGCCCTCCTCCCTGAGCCAAGACAAAAATGTGTGAGCCAGGGGCTAAAAAACTGAGCTAGCTCACACTAACTCAGCTGAGAGGAAGAAGAAGGGATTGGATTTATACCCTGCCCTTCACTACCCAAAGATGTCTCAGAGAGGCTTACGAACTCCTTCCCCTTCCCTTCCCCACAACAGACACCCTGTGAAGTTGGTGGGGCTGAGAGAGCTCTTTCCAGAACTGCCCTTGAGACAACAGCTCTGACAGAACTATGACTTGCCCAAGGTCATCCAGTAGCTGCAAGTGGAGGAGTGGGGAATCAAACCTGGTTCTCCCGGATTAGAGTCCGTGCACTTCACCACTACACCAAACCGGCTCTGCTGAGGTTGCAAAGTCCCACCGGCCACCAGCACCGGAGGGGGCAGGGTTGCCAGATCCAGGTTGGGAAACTCCTGGAGATTTGGGGATGGAGCCCGGGGAGGACGGGGACCTCGGTGGACTGTACAACACTATACAGGTCACCCTTGGGAACATCCATTTTCTCCAGGAGACAGGTCAAGACGGGTCGCCGTGTGAGTCTGTCTGTAGCAGCAAAAAAGAGCAAGCGTCCAGGAGCACCTGAATAACTATGAGACTCACCAAACATGCGGTATCTGAAGAAGTGAGCAGTGACTCAGGAAAGCGCCTACCCTGCCCCATATTTGGTTAGTCTTTAAGGTGCAACTGTAGACTCCCTCTCCAGGGGAGCTGATCTCTGTAGTCTGGAGAGGAGGAGATTCGGTTTCTACCCTGCCCTTCACTACCCGAAGGAGTCTCAGAGTGGCTTACAACCTCCTTTCCCTTCCCCTCCCCACCACAGACACCCTGGGAGGTCGGTGGGGCTGAGAGAGCTCTCTCGAGAACTGCCCTGGAGAGAACAGCTCCGAGAGAACTTGTGACTGGCCCAAGGTCACTCAGCTGGCTACATGCGGAGGAGAATTGGTGGATCAAACCCGGTTCTCCCAGATTAGAGTCCGCGCTCCTAACCCCTAGAGCTCTAATTCCGGGCCCACCTGGAGGCTGGCCTCCCTAGCAAACACCTCCGGCAACCGAGAGCTCCTACTCCGTTCCTACTCCGTCAGTCCGTCCGTCCCCCTCCCCATGCAGCGTTGCCAACTGACCCAAGGACTGGTGGGGAGCAGTGTTCCCTCTAAGCTGGGTGAGTGCGAGCTAGCTCACAGTTATTTAGCCTCCGGCTCACACATTTTTGTCTCGGCTCAGGAAGGAGGGCTCCGGAGCAAACGAATTCAGGCAGCAGCCAAATCGCTGGCTCACAGCCTTCATGCCAGGAGCTCACAAAAGAGCATTTTTGCTCACAGGACTCCACAGCTTAGAGGGAGCGTTGGTGGGGAGCAGTGTTCCCTCTAAGCTGAGTTAGTGTGAGCTAGCTCACCATCTTTCAGCCTCCAGCTCACACGTTTTTGTCTCAGCTCAGGAAGGACGGCTCCAGGGCAAACTGATTCATGCAGCAGCCAAATCACCTGCTCACAACTTTCATGCCAGGAGCTCAGAAAGTAGAATTTTTGCTCACAGGACTCCACAGCTTAGAGGGAGCGTTGGTGGGGAGGAGACCGGCGGCCTGGCCTCCCTCCCGGCCGCAGCAGAGGGCGAGGCCCGGCAGCCCCCCACTCATCGCGCAGGATCGGGGCCCGGCCTCTGCCATGGGCCCCCTTTCTCCCTCCATCTCCCCCCACCCACCCCCCGGCGGGCGGCGCGGGCACCTGAAGACGCGGAGGAGGAGGCAGGCGACGACGGCGGCGCTGGCGGCGCAAGCCCCGACGACGCCGGCCTTGAGGGCGGGCAGCTCCCGCAGCA